>NC_061088.1:3367170-3377170 GCF_015104395.2 Macrobrachium nipponense | reverse complement strand
CCAAATATTCCCTACATCTTGTCAATCTGATTGTGACCTATAAAGCAGACTGTAATTTCTTTGGAAACTTATTTTGGGAGTTAGACTAATAATCGAAATGTTTTTGTATTTATCAACATATTTTGTTGGTTTGTTCATTATGACAATTATCAGTGGGGAGGTTCCAGAGTTCATAAAGGTGTACTGCTTTGCTTGTATTTAAATTTGTATGTCATTGTTTGCTTAGAGGTTTTAGCCTTCGTTACGTACAGCCAATCATCCATCGAGAAAGAGGGAAGAAATGATGTCATAAGTTACGTAACGAGTGCGTTCGAAACCTTTTCTCTGAGTAAGTTGGCCCGTCTTCAAAAAAGGTCACTTTTACATTATAAATACCAAATTTATTCAACCTACGTAGTGCAGAATACACTCAAAATTTATGTGTTGATATAATATGTATTCTGAATAAGCGTTATATTTATGAAATGCATAGATAAAAAGTTATTGCGAAAAAACCGTGTTACAGAGGCCCTGAATCTCATAGTAGTCATCTTTACGTACGTATTTCACTTCCAAAACATCGCGTTTGTTTCCGATATATGAATACAAATATCCGCCAAATTATTCACAATAAACGCTTGACAATTTCGATTGCCAAATGTATTATGACTTTCGTCAATGATCCAATTAATATTCCGTCTCTATATAAAATATTCCTCAGTGGAAAACATAAACACAGTAATACACATAATCAGACTAAGTGTATATGACTTGTTCATACAGAATTAATAAAAAATGGATACATTTTAAACACCTCTTGTATTGGGGGGGGGGCGGGGGGGGGGGGGGGGGGGGGGGGGAATCTATTATATGGATTTTGATGACAAAATATGACTCAAACGCCGATAAATTGACTACTTCGTCTCGCAAAAAAAAATATTGTATGATGAATAAATAATACAATTAACAGACATTGGCGTTGTCATTCTGTTGAGATTGAAAACCAGCTTTTACGTGAATCTCATTTTAGCCAACTATCATCCCCTTGTGAGAGATAATATTAGTCCCCGTGTGGACAAGCTGCATTTACTCTTTCTCCAGGCCAGTAAATGGCCTCTTGTAAATAAATGTATGTAAAGTAATTAGCTGAGTTTTCTGGCGACCTTTTTCTCTAAAAATAATAATAGTAAAACCCCCTTTTTAAGGTAAGTTAATATCCAGTTACCTTTCACTCCCTCAACTATTTTTGTTTATATATTTGAGCCCCTTCAGGCCAGGGCTTCAAATGTAACTATATCTATATATATATATATATATATATATATATATATATATATATATATATATATATATATATTATATATAAAGAAAGAAAATACTATATTTCAGAGACTGCTGTGTCTCACTCTTCAGTCTCTGAAATATAGTATTTTCTCTCTGTATTTTGGCGTTTTTATGGGCTCCTTTTATTTTGATGGAATTCTGTTGTGACAACTTTTTACTGGTCATATATATGTGTATATATATTTATATGTATGTTTATATATATATATATATATATAATATATAATATATATATATTATATATGACTGGTAAAAATGTTCTGTAACAACAGAATTCCATCTAATAAAAGGAGCCCATAAAAAAACACCAAAATGGTAGAGAGAAAAAGGTACTATAATTCAGAGACTGCTGTCTCTCTCTTCAGGTATATGAATGAGAAAAGTTTACAGAAAAGGTGGTATTTGATACCAAGAGATTCGTCCACAAGTAAGCCAATTTAGGTCACGCCCGAACTGGATAATCTTCCTTTAATCTTCTTAAGCGTTGGTTGAATGAACACTGCGTCGACGATGTCGATGTCCAATTCCCTTTTGAGATGTCATTACCTGCTTCTCTTTTATTAAGGCCGATTCCATCATTTGACTCTTGTACCGGCAGTTGCTGCTATAAATTACACGTGACATATTCCAGTTTATTCTATGGTTATGTTTTTCATTTATATGGTTGAAAATAGCCGAGTTCTGTTGTCCATACCTAAACTGACCGTTTGTGTTGTATTAATCTCTGGGGAAGTGATTTACCTGTAAATCCGATGTAAGATTGGTCACAGTCCTGGCATGAGATCTCATATACCCCAGAGTCTTTGGCGATGTCTTTTGTTGGACGTTAATCAGGGATTTGGCTAAGGTATTTGGGTAGGTAAATGCAAAAGGGTTGGATTTCCCAAGGGTGTGAGTTACTCTCTTAATCGTCTCCAGGTGGGGAATTTTTATTTTATTGTTGGGTGTGTCTCTGGTCTTGTCTTTAGGGGGTCGGTAGAAAATTGCGTTTGCTTTTTTGAATTGCTTTGAATTAGTTCAAATTCTTTTTCTTTTCCAGGAAATCTGGGAACAAATTCGTAAGGCTCTTAAAGAATAGGTTGCTAGCTACACCTATCTTGATAGTATTGTCATGATAGCTAAAGTAGTGAATATATGAAAGTGAGAACGTTGGTTTTCTGTATATGGTAAATTTGTATTCTGTCGTGTCTCTGATTATTAAAACATCAAGAAAAGGAATTTTGTTGTCTGTTTCCCATTCAACTTTAAATTTGATGCTGGGCACTAATGCGTTTAATTTTGAGAGGAATTCATTAAAATTACCCCACTTATTATCCCAAAATGTTAGTATGTCATCCACGTATCTCATCCACAGCATGTTTTTGGGTTTTATTGCATTTATTACTGTAGTTTTTTCAAGTATTCCATGTACAGATTGGCTAAAATAGGACTTAAAGGACTACCCATACTACACCCGAATTTTTGCTTGTAGAATGATTCCACGTTTTCCTGAAAGGTGACGTCAGTCAGTAGCTCTGCCGTTTGACGTTGTACTTCATACAGCTTTTAGTTGCTGACATCAGTCGTTAAAATTAGAACTTGAATCAATACATAAATAAAAAACGCGCAGAAGTTTCTTTTGCGCAATCGAGTTTTCTGTACAACGTTATAATGCTGTAGGAAAACATCAACTATGACCGGCAGCTATTCAGTTCAGTAGGCACTTCAGTTGCTTACCAGATGTGGTGGAGTGAAGGTGCGCCCCATGCCCTGCCAGATGCACGATCAATTGCTAACTTTGATCTTAAATAAAATAAACACTACTAGGCTAAAAGGTTGCAATTTGGCATACTTGATGATGGGAGGATGGATGATCAAGATAGCAATTTTCAGCCTTCTACCCTCAGTACGTTTTTAGATCTGAAGGCGGACGGACAGACAAAGCCGGCACAATAGTTTTCTTTCCTAAAAACTAAAAACTGGTCGCTTAGTCTTTGATGTCAATTCCATCTCGAGGTATTTCTCTGTAAGACCGATGACTTTCTTATCAAAATTCACATTCAATTTACCTCCCGAATTATATTGTCACTTGTCTCCTATTTTCCCAAGAGATATAAATGGTAGGCCATAGTTTCTCCTCAATGTTAGAATCATTTTTCCGATATTTCAACTCGACAGGGACCGATATTCATAAGTGATCCACTCTTCCCTTTTTCTACCTCCTGAGAAATTCGTGGGCTCGGAACGTCTACCTAAAAACACCTTTCATTCCAGTGGGATGTTGTTCGTCCCATATTTCCAGCTCTCGTAGCAATAGAATCTGTCGTACACAGAGATGTACTAATGATGCAAATTTCCTCTCTCTCTCTCTCTCTCTCTCTCTCTCTCTCTCTCTCTCTCTCTCTCTCTCTCTCCATTGTGAACCTATTATTATTATTATTATTATTATTATTATTATTATTATTATTATTATTATTATTATTATTATTATTATTATTATTACTGACTGAAGAGGGATACGGAGCAGTATCCGAAAGTCTTTCCTAGTAATTTTTAACCTAGTACAAAAATACGTTTTTAACACTACTGTGATTTTTAATTTTCAATTTTATAGCCACGTTACGGAGGTTATTATTATTATTATTATTATTATTATTATTATTATTATTATTATTATTATTATTATTATTATTATTATTATTATTATTATTTATTATTATTTCCTTTAACAATAAGATATTTCTACGGAATTCTGGAATACTCAATCTTTTAATACTTGTCTCACTTCTTTTTTACGTAGACGTTGTCTCTCACCTACACAACAGAATGTTATTAAGATGAAATTTTCCTTCTTGCATTTTCTAAAATAAATAAAACAAATAAATAAATGAATTCTCCTCCTCGTCACTAACCTTTCCCAAGGGGTATGTAATGGAGTCGAGCCTTCAATTGTGAATTAACCACCGTGTAAGGCAACGACGAGGGGATGGGTGAATATTTTTAACATCTTTTGAAAAGGATTTGTTTTTATAAAGATGCTGATTTAATATAATATAGTTCGAGAAGCCTTTCATCCAAACACTGGTTAAACTCAGATGTCTGTGTGTGTGTGTGTGTGTGAGAGAGAGAGAGAGAGAGAGAGAGAGAGAGAGAGAGAGAGAGATTGCTTTGGGGGTCGGGGGGAGAAGCACATATACCACTTCACAACATAAAACTTTTAAGCCTTGACGTAGACTCCCTATTCACAAAAGTACCAGTACAGGACGTTCTTCAGTTTTTAAGGAAAAATTATCCCCATATTCAGATCATTTCCCTTTGGCACTTGACAAAATAATAAAGTTAGTTGAATTATGTGCATCTAATAACGTATTTTCATTCGGGGAATCATTCTACAAGCAAAAATTCGGGTGTAGTATGGGTAGTCCTTTAAGTCCTATTTTAGCCAATCTGTACATGGAATACTTTGAAACTACAGTAATAAATGCAATAAAACCCAAAAACATGCTGTGGATGAGATACGTGGATGACATACTAACATTTTGGGATAATAAGTGGGGTAATTTTAATGAATTGAATTCCTCTCAAAATTAAACGCATTAGTGCCCAGCATCAAATTTAAAGTTGAATGGGAAACAGACAACAAAATTCCTTTTCTTGATGTTTTAATAACTCAGAGACGACAGAATACAAATTTACCATATACAGAAAACCAAACGTTCTCACTTTCATATATTCACTACTTTAGCTATCATGACAATACTATCAAGATAGGTGTAGCTAGCAACCTATTCTGAAGAGCCTTACGAATTTGTTCCCCAGATTTCCTGGAAAAAGAATTTGAACTAATTCAAAGCAATTCAAAAAGCAAACGTAATTTTCTACCGACCCCCTAAAGACAAGACCAGAGACACACCCAACAATAAAATAAAAATTCCCCACCTGGAGACGAGTTAAGAGAGTAACTCACACCCTTGGGAAATCCAACCCTTTTGCATTTAACCTACCCAAATACCTTAGCCAAATCCCTGATTAACGTCCAACAAAAGACATCGCCCAAAGACTCTGGGGTATATGAGATCTCATGCCAGGACTGTGACCAATCTTACATCGGATTTACAGGTAAATCACTTCCCAGAGATTAATACAACACAAACGGTCAGTTAGGTATGGACAACAGAACTCGGCTATTTTCAACCATATAAATGAACATAACCATAGAATAAAACTGGGAATAGTCACGTGTAATTTATAGCAGCAAACTGCCGGTACAAGAGTCAAATGATGGAATCGGCCTTAATAAAAGAGAAGCAGGTAATGAACATCTCAAAAGGGAATTGGACATCGGACATCGTCGACGCAGTGTTCATTCAACCAACGCTTAAGAATTAAATTAAGGAAATTATCAGCGGGGTGACCTAACCTTGGCTTACTTGTGGACGAATCTCTTGGTATAAATACCACCTTTTTCTGTAAACTTTTCTCATTCATATACCTGAAGAGAGAGACAGCAGTCTCTGAAACATAGTACTTTTTTCTCTCTACATTTTGGTGTTTTTATGGACTCCTTTTATTAGATTATTTAATATATATATATATATATATATATATTATATATATATATATATATAAATAAACATATTATAATAAAATCTAATTTTGTATTACTATATATTATATTATAATATAAATATAATTTATTATAATATAATATTATATATTTTCATATCCTATTATAACTTTATATCTATATATATATTATATATAATTATATATTATTATATATTATAAGAATATATATATCCAATTACATATACATATATGGTTTATATATATTGGGTCATATCACATTACTGTGATTCATATACATACATCGAGCTACAATGTCCTTTAATATCTAATTCACTCTACCTCGGAATTAATATATTTTCATATATGTTTAACCGAAGGGGAATTTTTTAGTCGATAAGAGATTGTCGGCTCACGGGCGCGAACCATCGACACCAACAAATTCAGGACGCACAGTGAAGCCTTAGACACACACGGTGTGGTCTAAGGCTAAGGCTTCACTGTGCGTCCTGGATTTGTAGGTGTCGGATGGTTCGCGCCCGTGAGCCGACAAATCCCTTATCAACTAAAAAATTCCCCTTTGGTTAAACATATATGAAAATATATTAATTCCGAGGTAGAGTGGAGTAAATTAAATATTAAAGGACATTTGTAGCTCGATGTATATATATATATATATATATATATATATATATATATATATACATCGATATATAATATAGATATATATATATATATATATATATATATATATATATATATATATATATATATATATATATATATATATACCCACTCAAACGCGACAAGCCAGAGGTGTACCCATATAAATCTGTAGATGTTTATTTTTTTTTAGATGCACATTGGCTCTTATCAACGTCAGGTCGTTGCATGACGATCTTCAGCTCAACTCATCTGTCTTAAGAGCCTATTTCGTAGACGCTACTGCAAGTTCGCCTCCTTCGAACTTTTTCCTTCTGGAAAAAAAAATGAAAAAATAAAACTTGTTCCATCATTCGAGACGGCCAGCCAGGGAAATAGTTTTCCATAACCTGGAGGAAAGAGTCTGGAATGCTGGAACTATAACATCCCCAGTAATGATTATCCGAAAGCATCTCATCTCCCAGTGTACAGGGTATATAGCTAGCTAGCTGCTCCGAGTCCCTCTCAGAAGTCAAAGTTTAACCAGACGAAAATACGGAATGGAACCCCCCCCCCCCCCCCCCCCCCCCCCCCCGAGAGAGAGAGAGAGCTGTTGAGAAGAGTCATTGGGCGGAGACGCAAGTTTTCGGAGATGTCGGCTTGATCACATGTCATCTCGCCAAGTTTGGGGAGTTGATTAAAAAAATAAATATATCAGAAAGATAGAAAATATACTTCTTATTGAAATGGTCACGTCGACGGCAATATATCGAAGTGTTTTTCTGTTACGTTTGACTCCATTTGTAGATTAAGCAATTCCAGGGAATGATGGTCTATTTTATTCTATATAGAATTTATTTAGACAAGAAGTGATATCTCAAGCCTCACACCCCTACGTTCTTTTTCATAAATTTCACGACATCATATTTTTCCCCTTAGTTTGTGTGTGTGTGTGTGTGTGTGTACAAGCCGTCATCCAGTCCAGGCCAAGCTACTGTCTCACCACTGGCCATTGTACAGTTAAGCAGAATGACAGTGTCTTAGTCCGAGCATCAGGACATACCCGAATCGATCCTCTCTTATATTACCATTATTATTGTCGGTTTAATTACTTTAGTAACCATAAATAAACAAGTAAAAAATGCAGTCGAGTTTTCTGTACAGCGTATAATCAAGACAACTAAAAATAGATCCATCTCTCGGTGGTCTCGGCATAATGTTGTATGAACCGCGGCCCATGAAACTCTGAGCTGGCCGTGGTGGTGGCCTGTGTTGTTGCATTGCCAGAAGCACGTTAATGGCTAACTTTAACCTTAAATCAAATCAAAACAACTGAGGCTAGAGGGCTGCAATTTGGCGTGTTTGATGATTGGAGGGTGGATGATCAATATACCAATTTGCAGCCCTCTAGCCTCAGTAGTGTTTAAGATCTGAGGACGTAGTTTATGCAAATATACATACAAATGTCTAAGATGAATATATACACTTATATAGATAAGTACACACAAAATATCTCGAAAAGCTTCGTCTCAGTCACTAACCTTCCATAAGTCTAAAGAGGCAGCCCATCTTCGCATTTATTCCTTGTCCCTCTATTGACCCTTAACCTTCAGCCCTTCACTTCTTTGTTCCCGTCCCGAGAATATTCCAGGAACATTCCTAATCATTCCTAACGAATCACTGACTTGGTTACTGCCTCCTAGACAACTCTCTCGAACCGAGTTCCGCTGACTATATAACGACAGGGATCTGAACAATTACGAAAATATATTTAATTCCGTCTCTGGCTTGCAAACGTCATCACGGAGCTTGTATATGAAACATCATTATCTTATAAAAAAAAAAAAGAAAGTATAAAACCTTGCTTATCCTTATCAACAACTATAATCCTTTTCTCTCTCTCGCTGCCGACTTTCCTTCCCACTCGTTTGTTTCTTTTCTTTCCTTCCTACGCATCATTTTTTATTCTGAGTGTCTCGTTGTCTCATGTCACCATCCGTCATCCCCCTTTCTCCCCCCGACCCCCAATCTCTCTCTCTCTCTCTCTCTCTCTCTCTCTCTCTCTCTCTCTCTCTCTCTCTCTCTCTCACACACACACACACACACACACAGACATCTGAGTTTAACCAGTGTTGGATGAAAGGCTTCTCGAACATATATTATATTAAATCAGCATCTTTATAAAAACAAATCCTTTTTCAAAAGATGTTAAAATATTCACCCATCCCTCGTCGTTGCCTTACACGGGGTAATTCACAATTGAAGGCTCGACTCATTAATACCCCTTGGGAAAGGTTAGTGACGAGGAGGAGAATTCATTTATTTATTTGTTTTATTTATTTAGAAAATGCAAGAAGGAAAATTTCATCTTATAACATTCTGTTGTGTAGGTGAGAGACAACGTCTACGTAAAAAGAAGTGAGACAAGTATTAAAAGATTGAGTATTCCAGAATTCCGTAGAAATATCTTATTGTTAAAGGAAATAATAATAATAATAATAAAATAATAATAATAATAATAATAATAATAATAATAATAATAATAATAATAATAATAATGAACCTCCGTAACGTGGCTATAAAATTGAAAATTAAAAATCACAGTAGTGTTAAAAACGTATTTTTGTACTAGGTTAAAAATTACTAGGAAAGACTTTCGGATACTGCTCCGTATCCCTCTTCAGTCAATAATAATAATAGTAATAATAATAATAATAATAATAATAGGTTCACAATGGAGAGAGAGAGAGAGAGAGAGAGAGGAAATTTGCATCATTAGTACATCTCTGGGTACGACAAATTCTATTGCTACGAGAGCTGGAAATATGGGACGAACAACATTCCACTGGAATGAAATGTTGTTTTTAGGTAGACGTTCCGAGCCCACGAATTTCTCAGGAGGTAGAAAAAGGGAAGAGTGGATCACTTATGAATATCGGTCCCTGTCGAGTTGAAATATCGGAAAAATGATTCTAACATTGAGGAGAAACTATGGCCTACCATTTATATCTCTTGGGAAAATAGGAGACAAGTGACAATGTAATTCGGGAGGTAAATTGAATGTGAATTTTGATAAGAAAGTCATCAAAGACTAAGCGACCAGTTTTTAGTTTTTATGAAAGAAAACTATTGTCTGTCCGTCCGCCCTCAGATCTAAAAACGTACTGAGGGTAGAAGGCTGAAAATTGGTATCTTGATCATCCATCCTCCCATCATCAAGTATGCCAAATTGCAACCTTTTAGCCTAGTAGTGTTTATTTTATTTAAGATCAAAGTTAGCAATTGATCGTGCATCTGGCAGGGCATGGGGCGCACCTTCACTCCACCACATCTGGTAAGCAACTGAAGTGCCTACTGAACTGAATAGCTGCCGGTCATAGTTGATGTTTTCCTACAGCATTATAACGTTGTACAGAAAACTCGATTGCGCAAAAGAAACTTCTGCGCGTTTTTTATTTATGTATTGATTCAAGTTCTAATTTTAACGACT
>NC_061088.1:3297170-3362170 GCF_015104395.2 Macrobrachium nipponense | reverse complement strand
CGGAAAGGCACTAATAGCCATAGTTCAAAGCTGTTTGACGCAGTGGCAGATTGGGTAGGAAAATTGAAAACATCTAAATGGGTTACAGGAGATAATCTCCCTCTAAAAAATGTTCATAAACTGATCTATTTTTCCCTGCTCTTACACGAGGTACCCGATGCAATAGTGGATAGCTTTGATGAAAAGGTTGAGCCTACCTCAGACGAAGAATTACTTTATACCCAAATAGATAAACACAGGTCTAAATGTCCCACCGATGATAGCACAATTTTTAACAGGGCAGGCCCGAGGGATAGAGTACAGAGAGACACGGAACTTTCTCCTCATCGTCTGTGTGCAAAAGTTGAGTATAACAAAAGATCGATCGATCAAAAGCAACAGCAGTTGCGTTGTTTCAACTGCAATAAACCAGGACATCCAAAGAAATTGTGTAGGGTTAAATATTGTGGAATGTGTAAAAGTACTTAGCATTATTGGCAGTCTTGTCCGTCTCAGATACGGAGAGATGCGAGGCCTGCACCTCAAGGTTCTGGTAATTATAATGTGAGAACTTCCCAGGCAGGTCAAACCAGAGGGCAAAGGGATCGGCGAAATTTTTGGAAGCCCGATCAACAAAAAGGGTACAGGTGATTGGTACATGCCATTGTGGTCTCGTGGGGGACGCCCCAGAGCCCAAGCCTATAGTCTATGGAACAGTAGGGGATGTGGATATCCCAATGTTCATAGACACCGAGGCATCAATAAATCTAATGGACTATAATTTGTATCAATCCATGTTCTCCAATTACCCTTTGCAGCCCTCTACGGAGACGGTGTGTGATGTGCAAGCCCATAGATTAAACACCCTGGGTTGTGTACAAATAAGGTTTGCTCTCGGTGACAGAGTGTTAACAGAACCTTTTTGGTAATAAAAGGAATTGCCTTAGGTAATAAAATCTTGTTGGGTCATCCTGCTTGTAGAAGACACAAGATTTCGATCCATGCGGGTGCTAATGGGATAACAATCGGGAAAATGAATTACCTCATACCATATGAGGACGTGAATAGAATGGAGGACATGGAGGTTATTGAAAGAGGAGCGGTGCTCGGTGGTATTAATGGCGGTGATACGAGTGTTATGGGGAAAGGTAATGTTAAAACACACGTTGGTGATCTGGGAGATGATTAGGGGGGTTCTATCAGAGTTTATAGTGGTAACAATGATACTAACAATACTGGTGATGATACCAATATGGATGTTATTTCTGATACTAACAATGCTGGGGATAATACTGAGGGTGGTAATTTGTATGGGGCGGTGGCAAGGGGAGATACTAACCACAAATATAGAGGTGTTTTATTTGAAGATATTATGTTACTACCAGGTTCAAAGGTTATGGTAAAAGTTAAATTGAAGGAAATGAGAAAACCCACAGATGTGTGTGTTATTGAAAACAGCGAAAAGCTCAGAGGAGTTGTTAGCACGGCATCGGTGAACTCCAAGAATGGGGTTACGTGGGTGGAGCTATTAAACTGTAATGATACAGCTAGGAGATACCAGAAAAACACATATATAGTAGACTTCCAAGATTGGAATTGTGATAGTGGTTCTGTGGCTATCGTAGAGGGGAAACCTGAGTTTTCGGAGGCAGAAATACAATCAAGGAAACAAACATTTAGTGAACATTTGGCTAATGCAAATTATAGCGAACACATTGAAGCAATAAGCGGGCTCTTGGCAGAATTTGGGGATACGGTAGCCTTGCAAGGTGATAAATTGGGGTTGACTAATGTGTTAGAGCATAAGGTAAATTTGGAGAGCAACTCAAAACCTATTTATATTCCTGCATATCGCATACCTTTCAAAATTAGAGAACAGGTAGAGAAAGAAGTTAACTAGATGGGAAGAAGAAGGAATCATTAGACCCAGTGTGTCTCCTTACAACTTTCCCTTGTTAGCGGTACCTAAGAAAGACGGTTCGGTCCGTGTATGCGTCGATTTTAGACGTTTAAATGAGAAAACGATCCCTGACCGCTACCCAGTTGCGTGCATACCAGATCTTTTTGTGCGAAATTGGGGGACATAATATTTATAGCTCAATTGATTTGGCGCAAGGTTTCTTACAGGTCCCTCTCAGCGAGAGTAGCAAGGAATATACCGCCTTTTCAGTGCCCAAGGGACACTATGAATTTACGCGAATGCCTTTCGGTTTATCGGGCAGTCCGATGACTTTTACCAGGTTGGTGAACACAGTTTTGCACGGGTTATTGGGCAAAAATGTTTTTGTGTATATGGATGACATCCTGATCGCAACGGACACGATCGCGCAACACCTGGAAGTGCTTACAGAAGTACTTAGGAGGCTTAGATTAGCGGGGTTGAAAATCAAGTTAGCCAAGTGTTCGTTCTTGAAAAAGCAGATCACATATCTAGGTCACGTCATATCTAAGGAAGGGGTTAGAGTAAATGACGATAAAGTCAAAGCAATAGCGAATTTTCGCATCCCCAGATCAAAGAAAGAGATTAAGTCATTCTGGGTATCGCCGGTTTCTTCAGGAGGTTCGTAAAAGGGTTTTCTAACATAGCAGCTCCCCTAACTGATGTGTTGCGGGAAGACGTTCAATTTCAATGGAAGGAATCCCAGGCGGAGAGTTTTCAAAGCTTAAAGATGCGCTAATGAATCCCCCGGTTTTGAAGTTTCCAGATTTTAAGGAACCTTTTACATTAGTGACTGATGCAAGCCAGGAAGGCATAGGTGCATGCCTTATGCAAAAGTTTGATGGGAAATTTCATCCTATAGCTTTTTATAGCAGGAAGTTCAGGACAAAAGGCAGTAACGAGAAGTCCATGGCCACCATAGATAAGGAAGCCTTTGCAATAGTGTCGAGCTTAGTTCATTTTAAAATGTTACTGATGGGGAATAAAGTAGAAGTCCTTACAGACCACAAACCATTACTCGATCTTTTTAATAAACCCGATTTGTCTCCCAAAAGAGCTCGATGGTTTCTAACTATCAGAGATTTTGATGCAAAGCTCAAATATATAGAGGGCAAATTTAATGTTGTTGCGGATGCTCTCAGCAGGAGTTTTCATGACGCGGAAGGTTTCCAAGTCGCGCAGGTCATTAACGAAGCCATACAATGGGATATACCTCTCATAGAGCTAAGGCAAGATGAAGACGAGGTTTTAGCAGATGCGAAAGCATTTCTGAGAGGGGAATTAGTTAAGAAACGTTATAGCTTGCCTTTTTCGGGTTTGGAGTTAGAAGGAAATCTGTTGGTTAGGAAAATTAAATATAAGTTGAGAACCAGTGAAAGTAAAGGAGATACGACACAGATCGTAATTCCGAAAGTCCTAATTCCAGTGGTTTTAGATATAGTTCATTGCAGGTTCGGTAGTCCTCACTTGGGAATAGAAAAAAGAAAAAACTTATGATGAGGTTCGGGCTAAATACATTTGGAAAAATATGGGTAAAGATGTGGATAATTTCGTAAGGAATTGTGCGGTGTGCAACGCATGTAAGCCTGCTAGGACAACGTCATGCAAATTAGGATCGTATCCTATACCGAGTAGACCTTTTCAGAGAATACATATGGATGTCTTAGGGAATTTTTGTGAGTCTAGATATGCGAACAAGTACTTGCTAGTGATAATAGATGAACTTACAAGGATAGTAGAAATTTTCCCACTTAAGCATAAAACGGCCGAAGAAGTAGCCATAGCATTTTTCAATGGTATCGTTTGCAGATATGGTTCACCCGAAGTTCTATTAACCGACAATGGGAGGAAATTTGTGAACAAAACCTTGGAGTGTTTAGCTGAATTCATGGGAATACAGAAAGTAACAATTATTCCATACAGACCCGAGGCTAATGGGTTGTGCGAACGAGCAAACAGGAAAGTGCTCGAAGTGCTCAGAAAAACGGTAGGTGGTAATGATAGAAATTGGGACAGATATATTAACGTTGTTAGACATAGCATTAACACCATGGTTAGCGACTTTCAATTAAAATGTCCCCTTTTGAAGCTTTGTTTGGTTATCCAGCGCGAGACACAATTGATTTGTTAACTACGCCTCACCAGGGGGAGGATACGGTTGAAGCGCTGATATCCACAGCGAGAGAGAGACACGCATGTCTCAGCCGTAATCTCGAGTCCACAACCAGAGATATGGTTCAGAAGAGTATTAGTAAATCATCTGATCCCAAGATCAATGTCGGTGATAAGGTATTTTTAAAACTTAACGTGAGAAATGAGTTAAATTACAAACTAGGCCCGAAGTTTGAAAGTCCTTTTAAAGTCATTGAAGAGAAACAAAATTGGAAATATAGGTTTGTAGTTTTTAAATGAACGAACAGGTCAGTCGAAGCTAACACATATCTCGAAATTGAAAAGAATTGGTTGTGGCAATTAATATATGATCGCGCAATTGCATTCATTTTTCCTTTTTTTTTCCTTGTTATCTGTTTTTGTAATTTGATGACAGAATGGCTTCGCATTTTTTTTTCCTTCTCCTTTGTTTCCTTCTAATGTTTTTTCTCTATTATATGTAAGTCTGCGGCGTTTTGGCGTAAGATTTCGGGGTTAATATTTTTCGGCAAATTTTTGCTTTAGCTGAGAAACGGGATGGTCTTTTTAGCGTGGGGTCAGTAATTAAATAGAGGAATTATTTATGTCACCTGAGTGGTGTTATTATTAAGATGATGGTTTATGTATAATGAGATGGTTCTGGGGAGTGTGCTTACGAAGTTCAGTACTAAACATTTTTTTTTGAGAATCACGAGTTTCTAGCGTCGCGAGTCTGAATATGCTGCAATGCTAAGCACCTGACGTGTTCATAGGTGGGTTTCTTTTTTGCTAAAGTTGCTGTAAGGAGTCCGGTTGCGAACCTTCCCTTTGGAATTGATTACTCGGGGATTTGCACGGTTTTCGGAGATGCTGATTATGACATTTCACGAGAACGTGTCATGTAAGGGGATTTTTTTTTCTTGTCGATAGGGTTGCTGCGCTAGCAGATTCTGTAACGGTACACATTCCGTTTTGGGAAAAGATGTTGAATTATATATGTTTTTTTTTTTTCTTTTCTTAACGTCGTCCGAGAAGATTAAACAACTGATGGTTTTCTTTTTCTTTTCTCTTATGTGCGCTGTGTAATGGGGAGGGTAAAGTTCACTTACTATTCTTGTATTATCTTATTTTTATTTATTTTTTTTTCTTCTTTTTCTTTTCTTACGAGAGATGTTGCAATGAGGGTTAAGCTCTAAATAGCATTTATCTATTAGATAGAAGATATAATTTGTCAGGGTATGTGGGTTGGATAGAAGGGGTGTTCGGTATTATATTTTATGGAGTCTAGTTATATAAACCATAAAAGGGTTTTTACTGTTAGACTTTATGAGTTCTCTTTTGATAGTGTGTTTGTCAGATATGGGATTATTTGTGAGAATTCAGTAGGTAAAGATTATTTGGTTTAGCGAGGAATTTTTCTTTTTTTAAAATTTGATTAGTAGATTGAATATATTAATTAGTGACGAATTTGTGGGGTAAAACAAGACTTAAGTTATTTTATGACCATATAGACCTTTTAAATACGGACACACAATGACTTTGGAGAATTCCCAACTCTACGTGAGGATGGCAAGGGAGACGACTTCGTTCTACAGTACCAGAGATTGAGTCAAGTCTACACACGAAGGGCATTTTTGTGGACTGCCTTGGCAAAGGATGAGATGTCTTCGATATAATTTCTGGGATAAATCAGCAGTCTACAGTCTTCGATGAGGCGGGTGCGAGTAGCACTTGCATAGAATAACGGGGTGGTGACCAAGTTTACTTCAGTAGAAAACGTCGAATCTACAGTTTAGCGACGGGAGGGTGTTGGATACACTCACGAGGGTCGCAGACGCTGAAAAATGGCGCGTGCTGAGTTGTTTCGAGTTGGGTTACGTACTTCGACCTGCGTCTACAACAATTCGCTTGTTCTACAGGGATCCCAGCTGTTTGACAGTTCCTGCAGGATTCTTACAGACTTCTTCATGGTACTTAGTCGGCGTGTCTACAACTCGTCGATAAAGGTGTTTCACCGACACCTACACGGAAGCCATAAGGCGGTTCGAATCCCGCCTACAGTGGAGTCCGTTACAGTCCCGCCACTCGAAGATAGTGGTGAAGATGAACCTTTTTTTTTCGATGACCGCTATACTATACCAATAGTAATGATCATGTTAGGCGCTATACTGATCGCCATTTGTGTACTTGGAGTCCTTAAACTTTTGTGCATTCGACGAAGCACAAGTGCTCCGGCAACGAAGGTGGCTCTAAGTCATGTGGTACATTGATACATTGGGCATTAGTTGCCGATATGGTGTGCGACGGGAGTGCATTATTTTCTTTTTTGAGCCAGCCTCTGGTTTTATATATATTGTAAGACGCTTGTGTATCTAGTGCTAGGCGGGAGCTAGCATGGGGTAGCCGAGCTCCTCTTAAGAGGTGAAAAGAGGGGGAATGGCTAATAATATTTTAAAGTTTTGTTTTTATATAATAATAAAGTCACATAGCTCTACTCGCCTAGAGACAAGGGGTGGTACGCTGCAAGTTCACATGGGAGAGAAGGGTATTTGCTGAACAAGCAACTTGTCTCAGAGGTCGTTCCCCGTTTGCGAGGCATGTGCATTCGTTTGTACGCGTATTACAGGCCTACTGGTTCAGGGTACTGGTGGAAGACGCATTCTTTGTGCAAAAGAGATAACAAGTGGTTGCTCCGAGTGTCGGGAGAAAACGCCCATCGAAAAGGTAGGACACGTTCTATAAAAACTTAGAAAAACTGTTACCTTTTGGAAAAGAATGAGAAGTGTGAAAATACTCTCTTTACGTAAATACTTTGAAAAGAGTGACGTGGGGTGTCTATATAACTATTATCTTTATTACAGATGGGTCCGATTCCATGGTTGATTAGAAACGGGATTCTCTAACTGACTAATAATAGACAATATGACTTTTTAGAGTTTGAGAGTGTAACCTTAGTCAGGAGGGTAGAATGTTATCTTACTGGTTTCTTTATGGGTAGATTTGGGTGTTTATGCCATTATGACTTGTTAATCATTTTGTTCTTTGTTATAACCAATTGCTTTGGGAAATAAATAGTATTTTTATATTTACGCAGTCTTAATAAGCCTCGTGACATCTTACAGACAGGGCACCGTTGGCAACAGGTAAGAGTTCCCAGTTTGTGTAGTTTAGGGAATAAGGGGGGGATACATATATATATATATATATATATATATATATATATATATATATATATATATGTGTGTGTGTGTGTGTGTGTGTGTATATATATATTTAGGATGGGTATGCCATAGACTGGATGCAGAGGACTGTGTTACTTATCTTCAGTAATGTGATAACTTGCTATGCGTTCGTGGCGAAGTTGAAACAGGTGCTACTTGCACGCGAATTATTACCCTTTTGTGGTATTGCGTAATCCTGATCTTTGCCCTAACAAATGAACTCTCTTCTGTAATCCAGGCAGAAAAGTATTCTGGTCTTTTGTTAGAATTCTCTCGCAACAACAGATTGATAATCAAGAGTAATCTAGCTCTGAATTATCGATCACCTCCATGTCTCGTCAGACAACTGAACATTCTTTGATGATCAGTCATTTCCTGAGTTTTCATGCGGGAACATACCCATGGCATTGAACCTTTGTCTGTGTATTCATATTCTTGTCATTTCTTTCATTTCTTTCCCTGAGTGACCTCCATAAGGAATAAACTTTGTCAGTCAGTATACGTATCTTTATGCCATTACCTTTTCCGTGGGAAATTCTTTTTGGAATTCAGGCGTAGTCCATACTTACATGCAACTGTGCGTCCTACCTTCCTCAGGGGAAATTCTTCATAGAATTGCTTGAAATTCTTTATAGAATTAGCTCAGAGTCCTATATGGAATCCCGTGTCCTTGCTTTCCACATGGGATGTTCTCTCTGGGACTCTCCTTGTCACTTTATTCTTTTATGAACGCTGAAAAGACTAAATTATTTCTGGGAATTAACAAGGTGAAAATAGTTTCTTTTTCGCTAGCATCAGGAAAATTGTTTTTTTTCGTTTTCCTTTATGAGATAGTGTCATTCTTTCTGCATCTTATTTTTAATTCGGCTAACTTGAAAGTTTTCCTAACCTAAATTATAATTATCAGGCTTATGTATGCATGTATGTACGTATGTATCCATAATTATGTACGTAACGTGTCTGTATGTATGACTTGACAAATGCATCCTTCAGTAAAGGGATTAAGGTTCAGTCATTTGAGGAGACACGCCCCCTTCGGATGGAGGTTATTGAATAGTGAAGATAAGGGTAGTCATTCAAAAATTCTCTAGAATAACCAGACTAGAAAAGGCTAAACTCGCTTGAAGGTTTTCTTAGGCGGTGAAGATCCAAGTTAATTTAATTCGTGGCCCTAGGGACCAGGAAGGGGTCCCAGGGAACAGGAAGGGGTCCACAGGGAACAGGAAGGGGCCCCCAGGGAACAGGAAGGGGCCCCCAGGGAACAGGAAGGGGTCCCCAGGGAACAGGAAAGGGCCCCCAGGGACCAGGAAGGGGTTCCAGGGACCAGGAAGGGGCCCCCAGGGAACAGGAAGGGGCCCCTAGGGACCAGGAAGGGCCGACAGTGGACGTCCAAAGTTTTACTTAAGAATATGCTGGAAAAATGTTAATCATATACTGCAGAGTGCAGTAGTTAGTTTGCTCAGCTGGGCTGTGTGGCCCTGGGGCATATTGTTATTGTTCCTCATTCTGTTTAGAGAGAGAGAGAGAGAGAGAGAGAGAGAGAGAGAGAGAGAGAGAGAGAGACGTTCTTCCACGTTCTATTAACTTTATCTCGCTCCATTTAACTTCAGGGGAGCTTCTTCAATCAATAAAAACGTCTTGTCTTATGCGAACTTTTGTGATTAAAACAAGTTGTTTTTTTTCTGCCCTATCAGCCAATTTTCTTCTCTACAAACTTTAAAACAGGCTGCCTGGGTATAAAAGAATTGTAATTATCTCTCTCTCTCTCTCTCTCTCTCTCTCTCTCTCTCTCTCAAATACGATTCTCCTTGCATTTCTCTCTCTCATACAGTTCTCCTTGAATTTATCTCTCTCTCTCTCTCTCTCTCTCTCTCTCTCTCTCTCTCTCTCTCGTTACTATGGAGTCAAGGTCCTTTAAATATACTCCGAGTATATTTAAAGGACCTTGTATGGAGTTACATTTTTTAACAGGATCGTCTTGAAGGCCATGGGAAAGGTAAAAGTCAGTAATAAATAGATACTTGGCCTTCACTCGCAAAAGCGACCGTGGGCGTTATGACAAACGTTGTATATATTCTTCAGTAACAGCCAGGCTTTCACTTTGACTGCGTTGGAACGTTTATGGGACTGAAGACGATCCTGCTAGGATTGACTGGCTCGCCAAAATCTGCACGCTCATGATTTTTATGTCTGCTAAAGAACTTTAGGAAAAGGATTGTTATTCCTTATTGGAAATATTATGTTTTCTCATTGGGTGTATATATATATATATATATTATCCATATATATATATATATATATTATATTATAAATATTATAATATAATATATATTATTAGATATATATATATATATAGATATTATATATATTATATATATATATATATATATATATATATATATACATATATTATAATATCTATATATATATTATTATATATATAATATATATTATTTATATATTATATATATTATTTATATATTATATACATATTATATAAATATATTTATAATATATATAGATATATATATATATATATATATATATATATATATATATATATATATACTATATTATATAATATATATATATATATATATATATATATATATATATATATATATATAATATATATATATATATATATATATATATATATATCTATATATAATATATATATATCTATATATATATATATATATATATATTATATATAGATATATATATATATATATATATCATATATATATATATATATTTATATATTATATCTATATATATATATATATATATATATATATATATATATATATATCAATACTATATATATATATATTATATATATTATATATATTATATTATATATATTATCTATATATTATATATATACTATAGGATCACAGTAGATGCGCGTGACTTCAGTATATAAGCGAATACCACAGGAAAATGAGAGGCAGATGTTCAGTACCCATCTCTTTGTCGTGCTTCTTCGTGCATCGTCGGGGCACAAAATAAATAAATAAAGAAATAAATAAACAATCACGAGAAAGCGCTTTGTACTGATCTTCTGCCTGTTATTTTCCTATAATATACATATGATTATATATTATATATGTATGTATGTATGTACGTGTGCAGTTTGTGTGCGTATGTGCAGGTAGGAGTTTTTATCACTTCTTTATTTTATGTTCACAAGTATTAAGCCACAAATATCCTTTAATATCCACGTCACTACACCTTCGGAATAACTTACACCCACAGGAATTAAGATTAATTGATCAGTGCTTCTGGCGGGGCAGCGAATTCCCGAGATGTATACTATAGTAGATTCACATCAGCCGTGCATCTGATGTCTAGGCCAGTCCCTTACGACGCTCCTGATTGGCTGTTGATAAGCCAATCACTGGGATGGAAACTCTCAGTCTCTCTCGAGAGAGTTCACGTATGCAGGATTCATGTTCCACCTCTCCTGAGGAATGTCTTTCAAAAGTATCCCTCAGTAGAAGTGGAACATACATCCTACCTATGTGAACTCTCGAGGGAGACGGAGAGTTTCCAGCCCTGTGATTGGTTTATCAACAACCAATCAGGAGCGTCGTAAGGGACTGGCCTAGACATCAGATGCAAGGCTGATGTGAATCTAATATAGCATTGCACCAGCCCTAGTTTTTTTTTTTTCTTTCTTTCTTTTTTGCCATGACCCTAGGTTAGGTTGGGTTAGGTTAGTTCAAAGTAGTGACTGAATGGTAATTTGGTTGTGGAAACATAATAAGATTATTTTCAAGAAGATTCTCTGGTTAGTTTTTAAAGATATGGCGTCCAGCTTTTTCAGGGAAGGTCCAGTACTCTGCTACAGTTCGGGAATGTGCTCCCCGGCAAGGAATCGAACCTGAGCCTTTGGTTTAAAAATGACGATAAGCAGTCGACCTTCACAGTTAGTTATCACTGTTTACCTTTTTTCCTAAACCAAAATCCCAGGTTCGAATCCTGTTCAGGGGCAGTAGCACATATCCATTACATTTCCCTCTGGTTGTACGGGTTATTTGCTAGGTACAGCGAACTGATTATTTTACGATATTTGTTTCTTAAAATTTGGGTTTACATATAATATGTATATGTGTGCGTGTGCGTGTAAATACACACATGTATAATATATGTATGTATGTATGTATAAAATATACATTATATATATATATATATATATATATATATATATATATATATATATATATATAATATATATATATATATATATATTATATATATATATATCTCCACGAGAATAAGGAATTATATTTGTTATTAGGAAAGGAATAGGCTTCAAGCCTGTCTTTTGTTCCTTTGAAGTAAGCATCACAAAAGGACCGCAGTTTAATTATTCAGCTGAAACAGGAAAATAAAAAAAAGAACAAAAAATTACCGTATTTCATTCTTATAAGAATGAAATCCTAAACGTTCCCTCTTCTGATGAGACCATTTTTTCTGGAAGTTATTTTTTTTCTCTCATTTCTTCAGACTGACGTTAAAAGTCCATTTTTTCATCAAGATGAGAGATGTTCCTATTCATTAGTGGTGAATATACCATGCATGGGTTAACCTTGCGTCTCTCTCTCTCTCTCTCTCTCTCTCTCTCTCTCTCTCTCTCCAACGAAACAATAGCTTTCGAACTTTGCACTGAAAGGCATAACAAAATTAGACGGTAACCTGTTTACGTAAAACGAAAACCAGACAAGAAATAATGGATGGAAACTAGAACTGAAGAGAGACAACACATTTCACTGTGGGAACTTCTTTACGTCCAAGATATATGACACTTGGAATAAACTGCCACCAGAAGTTGTAAACAGCAACAATGTGGAAGAGTTTAAAAGAAAGCTAGACAAAATCATTAGGAGGACACTGTGAATGCACAGTAAAACCTGCTCCTACAGATAAGTGAGCACATGATGTCTCATCGGATGGACTAACAAGTCTTCAAGATATCCTAATCCTTGTAACTCCTCAGTCAAGTGAACATTGTGACTTTAAACGTTCGTCGAAGTGAACGTTCTTCTTTGTGGAATTGCACTACACCACTGCCACTTGTTCTGCTCAGAAATTCATTTCGACGAATTCTTAAAAGTCAAAAAGGGCAAAAATTAAAATTAAACGGGAGATTGGACAAAATTTACGTCAAAAATAACCACAAATCTCCACCAAGGCTGGTTAATTCAAGACCCCTTCTCCTACAACCACCACTGATTGATTTATGGTTACTAAAGCTGGCGTTGCAACCTGCAACCACAGAAGTCTCCCTGTTCAGGTACAGAGCTCCCCCGAATTACAAGAAGCACTTGTTGCTAGACATCAGTCCCACTTTGGGTCAAATTTCCTTTTAAATTCTGACGTAACGTCTTGCGTAAATCTGCTGAGCCACAGACGGAGTAAGCGAGTTGAAAAAGAACAATAAATAAATAAATAAACTCCCTGGCGAAGGGAATCATAAAAGTGGCTCTTGAAGAGTTACGAGATACCGAGAGTGTCCCAGACCAGCTCTAACTCTGCCAAGAGTATAAAAGCCGAAGCAAGATTTTGTTATTCAGATAAAATGCTTTTAGTTTTCATCGTTTAACACCATTTCATTTACAAGAGGCTTTCGTGGGCATCTTTCTGTTCCTTAATTTCAAACCCTGCTGTCTGGAAGAGACTGGCAGACAGATGACAGACAGACACTCTATAGACTCCCAAACCAGCCCAGACTCGGCCAAGGGAAGACTTTGCATTTAAATACAAAAAATCTTTTGTTTTTTCCAATGTTTAATTAACACTATTTCATTTACAAGAGCCTTTGATTGACTTCTGTCTGTTTCTTAATTTCAATGTCAATTTTCCTTCGAGCGCTGAATTGACGTCTGTCTGTTTCTTAATTTCAATATCAATTTTCCTTCGAACGCTGAATGACCTCGTATGTCCCAGCGGTTGGCCTTTGGCCTGAATTCTGTATTCCAGTCTATTCTCGGAATCTTTCTTAATCATTCGCCGTAATCATTCCCAATCAAACGAGCTATCTTTACTCAGCCATAAAACCCATCCAATCAATCAATCAATCATGCCTCAGAGGAAACGTGGGGAGAGAAACTTAATGTCTTTATACTTAACGTCCCTCCCTCCTCCCTCCCCTCCCTCCCCTTCCTCCCTTCATCTATCCCTCCCCATCCCTCCCTCCCTCCCCTTCCTCCCACTCGTTCCCCTTCCTCCCCTTCCCTCCATCCTTCCCTCCCTCTTCCTCCTCTCTCCCCTTCTCTTCCTTCCCTCCCTCATCCTTCCATCCCTCCCTCCCTTCCCTCCCTCCCTCCTCATTTGCATACTATTTTCTTCCAACGGGAGTTATACTGTGAGACGCAGCCTCCCGTATCGGAGATGCTTAACATCAAAAGGGAGACTTCGGGATTTGAAGGCTTACTTATCATGCATTATAGGGCGAGGAGGGGGGCGTGATTAAATTTGCCTTTGCCCTACCTTGAATCGGGGAGGTGGGGGGAGGGGGGGGAGGTGTATGAATGGAGGACGGGTCTGTATGTAAAGAATCTCTTAACAAAATCAGCTCCGATATTCGTGCGTAGAGTTTTAAGATCAAAGCTTGTTATCACCAGTTAGAATTTATGTAAATCACAACATATTTTACACGCGCGCGCACATCCACCTAGTACACACACACACACGTATGTATATGCATTTGTGTGTGTGTGTGTGTGTGCGTAGAGGAAAGAAAGAACGAAGAAAGTGTGATGATAATCTTCAGAACACATCCAGCCCATGAAATATTTTTTTCTCTTCCTCGGGTTGGTATTTGGGTATCAGGGTTAGGCAGCTAAATTTGGTACCTGGGATGACAAGTAATAGTAGAGATACCCCACCCAATAAACTTCGTTGAGGGGTAGTGCCGTCAGTGCACCTCACGTGGTGTACTGTAGGCATGACTTACGGGTCTTTGCAGTGACCCTTCGGCCCCTGGAACAATTTGCTGGTTCGAGAATTCTAAAAGAGAGAGAGAGAGAGAGAGAGAGAGAGAGAGAGAGAGAGAGAGAGAAATTAGTATAAAACTGCAACTGGAACAATTTGCTGGTTCAAGAATTCTAGGAGAGAGAGAGAGAGAGAGAGAGAGAGAGAGAGAGAGAGAGAGAGAGAGAGAGAGAGAGAGAGAGAGAGAATATAAAAAGTTACGTGCGAGTGGAGGCTCTCTTTAAATATCTCATTGATCAATGTGAGCTTTGGAGTAAATTGCGGTTAACTTCTTCAGCGGAACCCGGAACTTCTCGTTGACCTAATCCCCAGTAGGTGCCGCCATCTTTGGCTTGCCCTCAAAGAACATTAACTTTGCTCCGAGACTTAGAAAGGAAAATACGATTATCTGAAGAGGCAATTTTCATATTCTATCAAAGACATTAGTTTAGGCACCCATTCCAGCCAGATCCAGGAGGTATTTATTCCAAGTGAGTATTATTATTTTCTCCTTTTACGTGTTTAATCTTCTATTTCTTATTTTGTATCGCTTTTTCCAGACAATTGTCTCAATGTCGTCCGATCAAAGATTTCAATTTTTGTGAGATTCTCCTTTCATTTGTTTAACTGTCATTGAATCAGGCCAGTGTTTTATTTCGTCCTTCCTCTTCCCCGCGCGCGCGAACACACACACACGCACACACACACACACACACACACACACCAACCTGGATCATCCATTCTTGTCAGTCGTCACATTTCCCTCATTCCGCTCTGAAATTCCACTTTTTGTGACAATTATAATAACCCTTTCAGTTTGTTCCATGACAATCAACGTAAAAAGGAACACCCAGTCTCTTTGAGAGTCTTTTTGAGTTCTAAGTCTATTTATTAAATCTGTAATAACTCAGTCGTAGCCCTATTTCGACGGCTCTCAAAGATGCAAAAAAAAAAATAAAATAAAAAAACTCGCAACATTTTAGTTAGAGAAGGCATTGACTGGACCTCTGTGTATACCTCAGTGTATACCTCATGCGGTGCACTGTAGGTGTGACTTAAGGTTCTGTGCATCGCCCCTTCTACAGCTAGCTGCAACCCCTTTCATCCATTTTACTGTACCTCCATTCATATTATCTTTCTTCAAACTTGCTATACACCCTTTCCTGTTACACCTTTCTACTCTCAATTGCCCTTTCATCGTTGAATGACCTCACTGGTCCCAGCGCTAGGCGTTTAGTATTATAATTCTTCGAAGGGGGTGGGGATGAGAAGAGATTCCCTGAAACGGAGTTGGTTCTGCCGTGAAACGGGGCTGGTTATGCCCGTAGACTTAGTTACTTTAAGAATTTGTCATACATAATTTCTGTAAGCATATGTTTGCTAGCAATAACAATGCCATTAGTTTGTACGTTATCAGTTGTGGCCTTGAGGTCAATGTGACATTAACAATTGGGGTACATAACAGGACAATCACCCGCTCACAAACTTCAAAGTCTATTTCGTGTCGTGCCATTTTAAGGGATCGTTAGGCTAGATAACTTTAACACTGCCTTGCACGAGACTGACATATGCGTTCCTTTTCGCTTACTCGGGGAGTAAGCCCGTAAACTACTTTGTTGTTGTTGTTCTTCTTCTTCTTGTTGGAGGGTAGGAAAGCCTAAAAAGGTTTGAAAAGGGTGTTTCGAATTGAGGTAAAGATACAGGAAGTTTATAATAGGATATTTATGATTTATTTATTAGAATGAAAATGTAAAATATAAATAATGTGCATAGTGAGCAGCAAAGAAAAATTATTTCTAATAAAATATAGCGTATTCATTTTAATTTTCGTTGGTGAAACAACACTCTATTTGACCGTAGATTTTAGCACGCGCCCCAAGGAAGCTGGAGGTCGGTCCACGCCTTGTTTGTCATGACTTTCAACGTTACGGGATAAAATAATCAATCTGATGAGCCCATACTGTCCCAGATCCGAATGAGGACAAGTTCCTTTCAACGTTACAGAGAAATATAGTCAGTTCCAAAAGCCTTTGGAAATGCGTCTGCCTTGAGCTATATCAGGTTTGGTGTCACATACATTTTTACCTTTGTGAAGAATCAGAATAAATATAGATGATAGAGAAATGACGAAATGTGATCTCATGACCCTGATGCCTTGTAATCCAGAAATATAAAAAGGTGGAAGGGTTGTGAAGACATAAATTCATCTCTCCAATTCTCTTTGTACTTCTTTTTATTTTATTTTCTAATTTATTTATTATTATCGAGTCTCCCTGTCGTCTTGATCTCGTTGGGAATGGCTTTGACTTCGTAGATAGATGTAACATGCGACGGCCCTTTTTATGACAGATTTTATCCCTATCATCGGTGTAGAGAGAGAGAGAGAGAGAGAGAGAGAGAAGCATATTGCGTCAACGTGTAAATTAAATTGTCACTTTTTCTGAGATAAAGTTTTTTTCCCCATGTGAGCAGAGAGAGAGAGAGAGAGAGAGAGAGAGAGAGCACCGTGCAACATTGCCTTAATCCACAGCACCATATCTCCAACTTTTCCTCTATTTGTTCGTGACAAGAATCGCCTTTTCCAAAGAGTACTCTTCCTCGAACATTCTGAAAGAAATGATGTACTTAGTTTATTCTTAGTTTTCTGTAAAAGAAAGCTACTGAGATGGCTTTGTCTTTCCGTCCGCACTTTTTCTGTCCGCCCCCAGATCTTAAAAACTCCTGAGGTAAGAGGGCTGCAAATTGGTATGTTGACCACCCACCCTCCGATCATCTAACATAACAAATTGCAGCCCTCTAGCCTCGGTAGTTATTATTATATTTAAGGTTAAAGTTAGCCATGGATCGTGCATCTGGCAGCCCTATCCGGAGGCAAAGGATGTACCTTTGCTCTACCGCATCTGGTGAGCAACTGAAGAGTCGCCGGTCATAGCTGATGGTTTTATACAGCATTATACGTTATACAGAAAAATCGATAGCGCCGAAAAAACTTGCTCGCAATTCTTACTTCTCTTTATTTGTTACTGAATGCTAAGAGAAAAGGTTCTTAGATCCTTTTCATGAAGAAATCATTAATTGGCTCTTGAACGAAAGAAAGATTCCACGAATTCCAGGACTCTTTTCTGTACTGCGCTCTTTTCAGGGAAGGACCTTTTTTTTTTTACTTATTCACCGGCCATTTCCGGAAACCTTCCCCCCATCTGGGGTCGAGTGTTACTCATTGCTCTTGAATTTTTTTTTTTTGTTTTTGTTTTTGGATGGGGGAAGTTGAGCGGGGTGGGGGATTGCTAGACCAAGATATGCAAATCCAGAAATTCGACAAATAACGGAACATGGATTAAGTATCATACGGCAGACAGCCAACCACACCTATTCCCCCCCCCCCCCCCATCTCTCTCTCTCTCTCTCTCTCTCTCTCTCTCTGGAATAAGTAGTAAAAAATGTAACATTGATTAAGTATCATACTGAGAGCCACACCTATTTTCCTCTCTCTCTCCCTCTCTCTCTCTCTCTAGAATAAGTAGTAAAAAATGGAACTTAGATTAAGTATCACACTGAAAGCCACGCCTATTTTCCTCTCTCTCTCTCTCTCTCTCTCTCTCTCTCTCTCTCTCTCTCTCTCTCTCTCTCTCAACGCCTCCAACTCGAGTAATGTTCAGCCTGCTGCAAGAATTTTATAGGTACTTTCAACGTTGGCTGTAATAGTGCAGACCCTTTATTACTTTTATATAGAAGACCCACACGGTCCTAAACGTTAGAAATTTGACAGCTGTCTGCACATTCTGAACGACTCCCTTTGTTGTAGTACTATTATGTTATTTATTTATTTATTTATTTATTTATTTATTTATTTATTTATTTATTTATTTTTGTCTCATCTGTCATTTGCCAGGACTTGATCCGGGTACCTCGTAAGGAAACTATTCAACATTTAGAAAGTACACTGATATGAACTAGTAGATGAATCTACCAGAATCTACCAGGAAAAAGAAGCCTGGTCTACTTCTCACTCACTGTAAAAATTTTTTTATCTAGAATAGATCACAGTGTACTGATTTATTCGTATCTATATCGAAAGGAGTACGTTGATGTTCTTAGCAAGTCTTGGATAGGTCACTCCTTAGCCTGAAATTGATTCTCGAGACTTCTCAGGGCTTCGTTTCCAGAAGAATGACTGGAATTAAAATAATTTGAAATACGTATTCTATTTCACGCAAAAACGCATGAATAGGTAGCCTAATTCCAAATACCTATTGACCGTCATCTGCTGACAAAACCCATCAACCTCAGGTGGCGGTGGCCTTTCCAGGACACAGAGTCCGGAGTTAACCATAAATTTTCCAGTAAGGTTTACAATGGGGCAAAGACTTAATCGTTTATATACTCCGCCGGGAGGTATACTGCCATCGGTGCATCTCACGTGGTGCACGGTAGGCATAACTTAACGTTCTTTGCAGCGTCCCTTCGGCAACTATAGTAGATTCCACCTCTCCTGAGTGATACTTTTGAAAGACGTATCCCTCAGCAGAGGTGGAACTTACATCCTGCCTATGTGAAATCTAGAGAGAGACTGAGAGTTTCCAGCCCTGTGATTGGCTTATCAAAAGCCAATCAGGAGCGTCGTAAGGGACTGGCCTAGACACCAAATGCACGGTTGATGTGAATCTACTATAGTTGCAACTCCTTTCATTCCTTCTACTGTACCTCCTGTCACACTTTTAAAACCTTTCTACTATTAATTTCCGTCCCAGCGCTGAATGACCTCAGAGCTCCCAGATCTGGACCTTTGACCTAAATCTTATATTCCACTTCCAGTCATTTGCATATCAACGAACGTTCAATTCTTGATCTACCTGCGCCAGTTCCCCTTCAGATATATGTTTGTGAATCTTGCAGGCGCTATGAGGACAAAATCACCTTACTCATCAGAGAACATAATATGCCACGCTAGAATTCCAGTCTCTCTCGGTAACTTGGAATCTAAACGTGCTCTACAAGTTTCACGGTGACTCGACAGTTCCCAAGGCGATGTCTAGCCTGCAGGTGACAGCATCCTGAGTCCAAATATCCTTTAGACATGTTGGTTACCAAAAACCTACTGGAAGAGAGGACCTCAAACCATACTTCCTGTGGACCGCAGTTGTGTATTTACTTGCTTATTTATATATTTATTTATCTATTTATTTATTTATTCATTCATTTTTGGCTAGGTTTCAAGTAGAGATGAAAGGTCCCAGTCTGTGTTTGTGTGTGTGTGAGAGAGAGAGAGAGAGAGAGAGAGAGAGAGAGAGAGAGATGTGGGGAGGGGAAGGGGGGACTGACTCTGTGTAAGTTCCTCTATATCAGACATTTCCTCTTTAATAATGAGAGAGAGAGAGAGAGAGAGAGAGAGAGAGAGAGAGAGAGAGAGAGAGAAGGAAGGAACAACTATCTCTGTGGAAATGTTATTAATTCCGACATTTTTCCCAAACCAAAATCTTCCTTTTGGCAACGAGAGAGAGAGAGAGAGAGAGAGAGAGAGAGAGAGAGAGAGGGAGCCCCGTGACCTCGCCTTTATCCCCAGTGATTTGTCTGTCTCCCAAATAGAGCTTATTTCCTGGACAGATGTAGCCATTCATTCACCATCACCTTCAACGAGGTGGTTACATAAGACTTGAGCTCCTTCTGTGTTTTCTGTCTTTTATTTGGCAACAATGTTACGCGAAATGATTTCTTCGGATTTGTACAAAACTTTAACCAAAAATATAAGCCTCTTGATTTATCATAAGCTATAAGTTTTGGGGAAAGATTCACATCTGGCTTACTGACTTTTTGTTGAATTTTCAGCCTTAGCGAAGGTTTGCGTTATCCAAAATCTTTTGTCTACGGAGATTGTCTGGTCTTGAGCGGATCATTTCAGTAGTTTCTTGAATTGGTATCTTTACATTAAAGGGCTACGTCTATTTATTATATGTATTGTTGTATATATATATATATATATATATATATATATATATATATATATATATATATATATATATATATATATATATATATATATATATATATACAATAACGATATTCTAAAATTTCGTTCTTCTATTTTAAAAGGTAGCAATGGCCCAGAGTGCCTAAGGCAACTGGTAACACATTCTCTCTCTCTCTCTCTCTCTCTCTCTCTCTCTCTCTCTCTCTCTCTCTCTACTCCCAACACCTTCCCCCCTCCATTATGCAAGGCTCTCAAATCAGACACAGAACATACAAAAATATGCATCTATTTAAAACAAAGTGTTAACTGATAACTCAGGTTCTTAACAGAATGATTAAAAGAAATGTTAAACTCAAAGTCCAAATAACTCAGATAATGCACGGTAATTAATCAAACAACTAACATTAGTTTAGCCATAACATTAGGCATAGTCAATAGTCAGTACACCAATTAAGTCACCATATACAATACCCCTTGTCTCAGATAAGTTCCCTTTCTCCAGATCAATTCCCTTTCTCCAGAATCGCCTGTTAGAAGACAGGAGAGCATAAGATTAAAATCAAAGATCATATGAAATAGAACATCTCTGCAATAAATATTCAAATACAATCCAGCCATATCTTTGGCCAAAAGTAAATATATTTACCCATTCAACACAGTATGCACAAACACTTCTCTATAAACACTTTTGGAGAAGCCATCTTGGTTTCTAGCCTCTCTTGCACAGATCTATCCATCATAGTAATGCTACATTTCATTATGTAGGAAAAGGCTCGCACGTACGCACAAACTCACACACATTGTCCACACCCAAGAACTGCTCAGAACCAGTTTCATAAATCACCTCTGCGATCTCCCATAGCGACAGAACAGGCACTGATTTGTTAAGACAGCAGTTTTGATATCACACCATCCCAGAAAGACACATCAGCATTCCCAAAGCTCTTCACCTCGAACACTCTGTCTCTAGGGAAGTTAAATGATGATTCTCAAAATTCTAAGAAACTCATAGCACATCACATTACAATGGTATTTAAATTATATTGATATATTCCTCTTTTATGTAACATATATATTATATATATATATATATAAATACATACATATATATAAAAGAATCTGAATTTACAACAATACAATTAATAAATAGACGTATCCCTTTAATGTAAAGATACCAGTTCAAGAAACTACTGAAGTGATTCGCTCAAGACCAGACAATCTCCGTAGACATGATGATAATAATGATAATAATATAATATATATATATATATATATATATATATATATATATATAGTATATATATATATATATATATATATAATATATATATATATATATATATTATTGCATGGGTATGATATATTATACTACACCCAACTAAAAGGAGAAACTACCAAACAATAATCTTGAAGTAAAATGATAAACGAATGCTTCTTTATTTTAACTGCAGTTCTTTCGCTGCGAGAGCACCGACCTTTTATTTAAAGACGGAGGGAGTCTTAACGAAGTTTATATTATCCCATAATAATTCGCTGCTAATACCTTCCGCTCTCGGCTTATCCGAGGAGACACTGTCGAAAAATGCCTCACGTTAAAGGAAATTGCCGCTGTATAAGCTCCTCTTACCTTCTCGTTTCAAGGGTGACTGATTTCTTGCAAAAGGCCGGGAAGAATCTCTCTCTCTCTCTCTCTCTCTCTCTCTCTCTCTCTCTCTCTCTCTCACACACACACACACCAACACATTGATCGCTGCTTTTTAGTCAGGGGCTCCTAGATTCATAATGCTTCAAAGCAGAAATTTGCAAGCGACTTATTAAACACTAGGAAAATGTATCTCTCTCTCTCTCTCTCTCTCTCTCTCTCTCTCTCTCTCTCTCTCTCTCTCACCAATTCATTGATCGTTGCTTTTTAGTCCGGAACTCCTAGATTCATACTTCAAAGGAGAAATTTGCAAGCGACTTATTTAACCCTAGGCATGTATCTCTCTCTCTCTCTCTCTCTCTCCAACTGTTGCATCGATTACTTCCGGGCCGACCCTCAACCCACACCTTCCTCTTATTCCCTCATAGCTCCTCCTCCTCCTCCTCTCTTCCAGGATTTTTTCTCGTTTCCCTTTTCTCCATTTTTTTTTTGGGGGGGATGGGGGGTGGGGGAGGGGCGAGTTTTTCCAATTCAGCCTTTACAGAATCTTTCCTTTTCGAAGTCCATCGTGTTTCCAGATATTCTTTTAACTAATATTCAAATATTTCACATTCCAAATTCATGCACCGTCTGTCTACTCCAATTTCTTAGCTATTTCCATCAGATCTCCCTTCAAGGCCTCGAGGAATTTCAAAAGGAATATTATATAAATAAAAACACGTCCTAGGTATTAGTTCTGCTCAAGAAATGCCCTGCAATCAGCTGCAGGAAATTGCCCGCGTAATAACTCTCGATATTTCCTTGTGTGCGTTTTTTTTTTTTTACCAAGGCTTGGAAACGAAATGAATAGGGTGGTGGGGTAGGCGGGGATGGATGGGGGTGGGGGTAAAGCTTTTAGAATCAAATCTATTGATAGATTCATTAAGTCGGTGTGTGTGTGTGTGTCAGGTCATAGAAGATTTCCGAATTTTTTTGGTCACTGGCATTCATTTGCCAAATGCAGAATGTGCATTTTTCTGCTTGCAGTATGTATGTGTTTGTGTTTTTGTGTTTTGTTTTACTATATTGTCACATACACACAACACTGTTACTTTATTGTCATACAAACACAGTACTGTTATATAGTTTTCCACATACACAATACTGTTAATGTAGCGTCACATAAACACACCCACACACACATAAACACACACATACACACAACACTGTTACTTTAGTGTCATACAAACACAAGCCTGTTATGTAGTGTCCCACATACACAATACAGTTAATGTAACGTCACACACACACATGCATACACACATACACACAACACTGTTACTTTGGTGTCACACAGACTTCACACACACACACACACACACACACACACGCACACACAATAATGTTGCTAGTATAGGCACCCAATTAAAAGAACAACGAAAATTATATAAAGAAAAAGGTAGAGGTACTTTATCCACAGTCAACTCTGTATTACCAAACTCTTCCTCCTCACGGATGCTTCACAACTCTCTCTCTCTCTCTCTCTCTCTCTCTCTCTCTTCCACTTCCTGATTCCCTTTCCCGTCTTTCCGGCTCCCACATGTTGGCGGAATCACGTGATCTCAGCGTCACGTGTTGCTCTCTCTCTCTCTCTCCTCTCTCTCTCTCTCTCTCTCTCTCTCTCTCTCTCTCTCTGTAGCATCGTGGCCAGCATCCTGTTCATCTCGCTCGGCTCCGTTCGATCGCAATCTAGCGTTCATTCATAAAGTTTCGTGTCGTTTCTGTCACGTTCGTCCTCTCTCTCTCTCTCTCTCTCTCTCTCTCTCTCTCTCTCTCTCTCGTCTTTGGCTTTCCCATCAGTGATATAATATACAGTTGAAAGCAATCTTGATTTTTGTGATATCTAAATCTCTCTCTCTCTCTCTCTCTCTCTCTCTCTCTCTCTCTCTCTCTCTCTCTCTCCAGCTGATGATTGCAATATCATCATTTGTAAATCCGGGATTTGCAACTTTTAAAAAGAACTCCACTTTATATTTGTTTGTTTATAATTATTTATAGCGGAAAAAGTGTGAGAGACCTCGGAGGTCAAACCTCAATATTTTTCTTGAGTATTTTCAAACCCACAGACTTTACATGAGAGCGAAGTCATACACTTTATTATTAATTGAATACTACATCAGCTTGATATGAAATTCCTCTCTCGGTCTGCATTTGCGTATCTTAAGAAGTGTTGGGTCGCCTGTCCAGGTTTTCGTATATGAATATATTTTCATAGGTCAGTGACACAACTCTCTGGGCAAATGCCGGAGCCCCAGAGAAGCGGTTTAGTGGATCACAGCACAACTCATCGTGCGTAGTAGTACACGGATTCGAATCTCGCCACAAAAGTTTAGCTTCGTTCATTTCTCCTCCTTCGGATTCAATTTTATTTAAGCGACAGCAGTATCTAAAAAGTCTACGAGTATATGTGTGTGTGTGTGTGTGTAATTGTAAAAGCCACAATGCCCTCTTAACTTCTCGAATTCTTTGCGCTATTTTGGATACGCTGTTACTACAAAGCCTTGAGGTCCAAGTGCAAGAAATATGAAGAAATTATGACGCCCGGTAACGGGAAACGAACCCGGGTTACCATAACCACGACGAGAGGAATGACTCTTATAAAAAGACAATTCGGGGGAAATCATTCCTTTAAATAGTCCCGTTCATATGGATGTAACCTAACCTGAGTAATGCACCTTAGCCCATGATCAGTAGACCGAAGACTGTCATGTTGCAAGCACAAGGAGTCTTCTTCCTTAAAATGTGAAGAAAAAACTGAAGGAAATGAAAATGAGTGAAACCCCCCTCCCCCTCTCTCTCTCTCTCTCTCTCTCTCTCTCTCTCTCTCTCTCTCTCTCTCTTACCTGTAGGAGATGCTTAATCTTTATTAGGCGGACAAAAGACCTGTCGTCGGTCACAAAAGATGCTTTCTGTTTTGTCAGGGTGCGGAGGAGAGAACTAAAGTTTCTCTCTCTCTCTCTCTCTCTCTCTCTCTCTCTCTCTCTCTCTCTCTCATCAGTTGTTGTTATTGTGTGTTTTTGTTTATGGAGTTGAAGGAGCTTGCCTATTTAGAGAGGGAAGGTAAATAATAGGACACATATTATTATTATTATTATTATTATTATTATTATTATTATTATTATTATTATTATTATTATTATTATTCACTCCAACGTCGTCTCACCAACGAAATACACGACATCAATCCCACGTGAGGGGAGCGATTTGCGCCCTGTCCCTTAGCAATCCATTGTACCTCTGCTAACTTGAATAGTGATTTAGGTACCTGGTGGTTAGTCGACTTGTTGAGAACCAGAAAGGTAACACCCATCTTAGAGTCACCTCAGGGTGACCTAATAACTGGGAATAATAAATCAATATGTTATATTAATTAGAATGTTAATAGATTATCCGTAGGAGGTTAGTGCCGTCAGTGCACCTCACTCTTTGCACTGTAGGCATCACTGAAGGTTCTTTGCAGCGTTCCTTCGGCTCCCAGCTGCAACCCCTTTCGTTCCTTTTACTGTATCTCCGTTCTTAGTCTCTTTCTTCCATCTTGCTTTCCACCCTCTCCAACAATTGTTTTATGGTGCTAATGCTTTGAGGTTTTGCTCCTTTTACTCTCAAGTTACATTTCATGGCTGAATGGCCTCACAGGTCCCAGTGCTTGGCTTTTGGCCTAAATTTTATATTCCATTCCAAGTTAATATATTAAACTTGGACTCTCTGGCTCCCTGCATTTGTAATTACTCAAAAGTTTGTGCGTGGATTTTTTTTTATGAGAATTTGGCCATCTGTGAACCCTGTGTTTTGCAACAAGTGGTTGTATTTTGGGAAAGATCGGGTATAAGGGTTGTTTTAATTTTTTTTATTTTTTTTATTTATTTATTATTATAATTTTTTTTTTTTTTTGAGTAGGTGGCGGGAGGTGGTAGACTGTTCATCCTTGACGTAGGTTTGCGATATCCGAACGCCATTTTCATATGCTGTAAGAATCTGTTATACTGAGTTGTGTCCTTACACCGAACTTTTCTCTTCATTACTTCTAGAAGAGTTCTATGTTTTGAATTATCCTTGCCATCTGTCTTTCAATTTATTAATTGTTCATGTTTATTTATTTATTTATTTATTTATTTATTTATTATTTATTTATTTATTTATTTATTTATTCATTTATTTTTTCTTTTTTTTCATTCATCTCTTTCAATTTATTAATTGTTCATTTATTTATTTATTTATTTATTTATTTATTTATTATTCATTTATTTGTTTATTTATTTATTTATTTATTCATTTATTTTTTCTATTTTTTTCCATTCATTCATTCACTTCTTGGTGCAAGACGAGGCGAATTCATCTCCACTCTAGCTTTGAAGTTTAATGCATGTTACGATCTTTCCCGTTCACTCCTATGGATTCCCAACCCCTCGAACTACCAATCACCTTTAGAATTGGTTCCTCTCTCTCTCTCTCTCCTCTCTCTCTCTCTCTTCTCTCTCTCTCTCTCTCGCAAGGAAAAAGCCATCCGTATTCGCCTCTCCAACTTGAAGCATTTTCGTCACGGAATCTTTATCAGGAACTCTCTCTCTCTCTCTCTCTCCTCTCTCTCTCTCTCTCTCTCTCTCTCATATCAGCTGGTAATGCGGTGCAGACTTTAGTGAAGAACGAGTATTTGCTTTTGAATCGGTAACATCTTCACGGGCTCTTGCTTTTAATTTCCCCCTGCGAATGATTATCTGCTTTGTTCTCCATCAACTCCGTTTCGGAAATTACTAAGCGATAATTCGAGACTATTTCGACATGTTGCCTACACACCTTTAAGCCTGTTGGACGAAGGTGACATCGCCCCCGTTCGTCTCTCTCTTTTCTCTCTCTCGCTGGAGGGTCGACGTCTTATGAATGAACTTCCTAGCTGAGCACGTGACCCTCTTGGATCCTAAGATGAAAGATATTTTTTTCTCCAATGCGACACCCTTCCAGCCTCTCTCTCTCTCTCTCTCTCTCTCTCTCTCTCTCTCTCTCTCTCTCTCTCTCTCTCTCTCTCTCTCTCTCTCTCTCTCCTGTGGAAGAACTTTTATTTTGTTTTTATAGTGGGGGTTTATATCCCTCCCAAGATTCTGAAAATTGTAAGGAACTCTTCAAAAGACTCTCTCTCTCTCTCTCTCTCTCTCTCTCTCTCTCTCTCTCTGCAAGAGAAATTGTTATCTTTACTTGCCACCTCTTGGAAGAACTCCAATATTATTAAAATTGTAAAAATTTTACAAATTTTAAAAAGCTTCAGCTCTCTCTCTCTCTCTCTCTCTCTCTCTCTCTCTCTCTCTCTCTCTCTCTCTCTCGTAGTAGCCATCTTGCTTGGTGAGACGTACCCGCGTGAAGTCACAATAATCAACAGATATCACAAGTTTAACATACGACTAGAATTTGAGAAATATCTAGAAGTGTTCGTGAACTATCGGTGATAAGATTAGTGTGAAATAGTAGGATAAAGCGTCTTCTAAGTTAGTTTATCAAGTGTAATACTATAAATCAGAACAAGATGGCAGTAAGTTCCAACTGCGGGAAAAGGTGGCGTAATTTGGCGTGTCTAGCAGATTCGCAATACGATGAGGTAGCAGGAAGGGAACTGGCATTTCTCATCTATGAAATCAGCAACAGTCCTAACCAAAAAGATACAAAAGCATTCATAGATATATTAGAAGGATATAATCCTTCAAACTGGAACAAATCTAATGAAAACATCTTGAAAAAATAATTGAAGAAGTTCCAAATAAAATCCAAGTGGTCAAGGACATGACCTCATAAAGAAAATATACATAAACCAACATATTCCGACAAAGAAAAATGAAAATAAGGTGAATCTTGTGAATATACTAATTGATCATTAGGAAAAGAATGCCAAAAGCATGCAAACTGTGTAAGGTTTGGTATAGCATAGTCAATCCACAAAACCTAATCAGAAAATGTGCTGCATGCAACATTCCGACCCATCCACAGTGTGCTGAGGTAATACAAGATTTGAGAAAAGACACAAGAATTTTTTTTGTTCAACATGTCCTATCATGGATAGACAATGTTATTAAATCAAGATTGAATGTACAAATAGTTGAGGATGAAGAAGAAGAGGAAAGAGGAAGAAGAAGAAGAAAAAGAAGAAGAGGAAAACGGAAGAGAAGTAAACAAAAATGAAATGACAGAAAAAAATAAGGAAAACAAAGAACAAGATAACGTATGGATGCAGAGATACTCATTGATACTACATATGAGGCAATAAAGCAGCATACCTACGAAGAATAATTAACGATATGACAACAGAAAAGCAAATCCCGAAGAGGCTCTACCCAGATCTAATACAATGACGGGAAAAGAGGAAAAAATAGACAAGAAGACAAAATCTGCAACCTTTTGAAAAGAGGGAATTGCAGATTTGGAGAAAGATGTTACTACAAACATCCTAAGATATGTCAAAACTATGAAATATATGGTAAATGTGCATACTTAGATGGATATGGGATGATTGCAGAGATCTGCATCCAAAAATATGTAAAAACCTAAAAGAAGGAAAAGGATGTAAGTTCGACAAAAAATGCAAATATATGCACCCTAGTAGCCATGAAATCATAATCAAATAAATAACCAACCAACAGTAATAAAATCCAAAATAAGAAGAAACAATAAAGAGAGAAATCAGAATATCAGGTAAAAGAGAAAAGCAACCACCAATGAGATATGCAGAGGTGTCAGCAAAGAATTTCAAAGCATCAGCTCCGAAATTCTACTCAAGAGATAATAACTGTATTTATTATGCAAGAGGATATTGCAGAAACGGAGAAAATTGCAGATTCAGACACAAAATGAATAATTATGATGAAGGAAGATCAAATATTATGGAAAAGTTGGATTTTTTAATGTCAGAATTTCTGGAAATGAAAAAAAGAACAACATACCAGAACAGGAAAGAGACATGGGAAAATCCTTATTACTATCAGTATTAAATGAAGGAGAAAACACGCAAACCATCATAGTGATGAATGCGCAGGGTTTAGTTACGAGTAACTCAAAAGAAAAATAGAGTACTTAGAAGAACTAACCAAAATGAAAAGAAAATAGATATAATGAATATAAGTGAAACCTGGTATTCCAAGAGACTGGGAATGATGATCAAATAAAAGGGTTCCAAACTTATAGATCAGATAGAAAAAATAGGAATCAAGGGGAACCTACCGCAATATATGGGAAAGACAAAAAACAAGGAAAAATATATGAGAAATATAGTAACTCAGAATGTGAACTAATAGCGGTAGAATTTGAATCTGAAAAATTGATGAACATAGTAAATATAATAGGACCTCCTAATACTAAAAGAGTTTGACTTAATAATTGAAAATTGATGATATATGTAGAAATCAGGAAGCTGGACTATTCTCCTATCTGGGTGACTTCAACTTTCTTTCGTAGAATGGAAAGAACGAATAGGAGATTGTGGTTGTACTTATACATATAAAAAAGAGAGTAATGTAGTGCAGAAGATAAGAGGCAATTTGAAAAGCTATTAGATATGCTACTAGAAATACAACATTCAACAAATAAATCACCTGCCAACAAGAAAGGAAAATACTTTAGACCTAGTATTTGTGAACGAGATGAAATTATGTTAAAGAAATAATAGTTTATAATGCGAGTATTTCAGACCATAATGTCATAGAATTAACAGTTCATTCCAAAGCAAGTGAAAATAGAGATAAGCAAGAAATGAAAAAGTGGGAAGGATATGGAAAATACAACTTCTACAGTAAAAATATAAAATGGTCAGAAATTAATGAAGAATTAAACAAAGATTGGGATAACATTTTCGTAAGTGATGGACATAAGGGTAAATACGGAGATATTATATAAAATATTGGAGATAATAGTGGAAAAATATATACCGAAGAAGAAAAGTAAACATCATTCATGCATACCAAGAGACAGAAGAATCTTGTTCCAGAAAATCAGAAAGTGGAAAAAAGGTCTTGCAAAAGAAAAAAATGCATGGAAAGTTATAGAACTAAAAAGTAAGATAGAAAATGCAGAAAAAAAGATTATACAATCAAAAGAAAATGAAAAACGGGACTTGGGAAGAAAAAACCCTATTAAATATCAAGCAAAACCCCCAAAGCTATACTCATATGCGAAGAAGATGAATAAAAGAAGAATAGAAAATAGGCCCTCTGAGAATTGAAGGGAGATTAACGAATGAAAAAAAGGAAATTTGCAACATACTGGCAGAACGATATAAGAGAGAATTCACCCTAGAATAGATAATGAAGATAATGATATAGAAGTAAGGGATGAAAATAGTGAATATTTAGCTGACATAGATATTAATGAAGCTGATATTGTGCAGGCTAATTGTAATTGAAATTAAAAATGGAGCTGCTGCAGGGCCTGATGGAATTCCTGCTATTTTGTTAAAGAAAGTAGTTCATTCTATCGCAAAGCCACTTGCAATATTATTAAGACAAAGTGTAGATACAGGCAAGATATATGATGAGCACAAATTAGCGTATATTACCCCTACTTTCAAAAGTGGATCAAGACTAGAGCAAGTAATTATAGGCCTGTGAGTCTAACATCAAACTATAATGAAAGTGTATGAAAGGGTAATGAAGAAAAATATTATGAAACATTTAATAAAAAATAATTTGTTTAATAAAGGACAACATGGTTTCGTACCCGGAAAAAGTACACAAACCCAACTGTTAGTCCACCGTGAAAACATATTCAAAAATATGAAAAGCGGAAATGAAAACAGATGTGGTTTATTTAGACTTTGCAAAAGCTTTTGATAAAGTAGACCATAATATATTAGCGAAGAAAATTACACATATCGTGGATAAAAGTAGGAAGATGGTTAAAAGAATTTTTACACAACAGAAAACAGATAGTTATTGCAAACGACGAGAAATCGGATGAAGCCAAGGTAATATCCGGTGTGCCGCAAGGTACGGTGTTGAGCTGCAATACTGTTTGTTATTATGATTGAAGACATAGACAATAATGTTAAGGATTCGGTAGTGAGTAGTTTCGCAGATGACACAAGAATAAGTAGAGAAATTACTTGTGCATGAAGATAGGGAACGCCTCTACAAAGAGACCTTAACAAAGTATATGATTGGGCAGAGGTAAATAGGAATTTGTATTTAACTCTGATAAATTTGAATCAATAAATTATGGACAGAGAAAGAAAGCTATATGCATATAAGGGACCTAATAATGAGACCATCACAAATAAGGAAGCAGTTTAAAGACCTTGGTGTGATGATGAATAGGAACATGTATGCAATGATCAAATAGCAACTCTGTTGGCAAAATGTAAAGCAAAAATGGAATGTTGTTACGGCACTTCAAAACCAGAAAAGCTGAAAACACATGATTATGCTTTATAAAACATATGTTCGTAGTCCACTTGAATATTGCAATATGATATGGTACCCACACTATCAAAAGGATATTGCACAAATAGAGAGTGTACAAAGGTCCTTTACAGCTAGAATAGAAGAAGTTAAGGACCTAGACTACTGGGAAAGACTACAATTCTTAAAATTATATAGTCTGGAAAGGAGGAAGAAGAAGAACGCTACATGATAATTCAGGCATGGAAACAGATAGAAGGAATAGCAGAAAATATCATGGAACTAAAAATATCAGAAAGAGCAAGCAGAGGTAGATTAATAGTGCCCAAAAATATACCAGGGAAAAATAAGGAAAGCACACAGGACATTAATCCACTACGCACCAGCTCGATTAATGCAGCGTCTATTCAATGCGTTGCCAGCTCATCTGAGGAATATATCAGGAGTGAGCGTAGATGTGTTTAAGAATAAGCTCGACAAATATCTAAACTGCATCCCAGACCATCCAAGATTGGAAGATGCAAAATATACCGGAAGATGTACTAGCAACTCTCTGGTAGACATTAGAGGTGCCTCACACTGAGGGACCTGGGGCAACCCGAACAAGATGTAAGGTCTGTAAGGTAAGGTCTCGTAGAGACATCCTTGGTTTTCCCATCAGTGATATTCAGCTGAAAGCAGTTTTGATTTTTGTGATATCTAAACCTCTCTCTCTCTCTCTCTCTCTCTCTCTCTCTCTCTCTCTCTCTCTCTCCCAATCCTCTTATCAAGGAGAAGAGTGAGCATATTTTTCATCACTATAACTAACTTTCACCGACAGAATTATCGGTGAAAAGATTTCAAAATGAACTTTCTAAAGAAAAAAAATCCTCACTTTCTTTCCGACAGTTTTATTCTTTTCTCCACGTGAAAGTGATTATTTTCTCTTACTCGGGGAGTAAGCCTACGAACTACTTCGTTGCTGCGTTGTTATTCTTGTCGGAGGGGTAGGAAAGGACTATGGAAAAGCCTAAAATGGTCTGAAAGGGGGTTAGGAAAGGACTATGGAAGAGCCCAAAAAGGTCTGAAAGGGGGTTAGGAAAGGACTATGGAAAAGCCCAAAAAGGTCTGAAAGGGGGTTAGGAAAGGACTATGTAAAAGCCTAAAAAGTTCTGAAAGGGGGGTTAGGAAAGGACTATGGAAAAGCCCAAAAAGGTCTGAAAGGGGGTTAGGAAAGGACTATGGAAAAGCCCAAAAAGGTCTGAAAGGGGGTTAGGAAAGGACTATGAAAAAACCTAAAATGGTCTGAAAGGGGGTTAGGAAAGGACTATGGAAAAACCCAAAAAGTTCTGAAAGGGGGGTTAGGAAAGGACTATGGAAAGGCCTGAAAAGGTCAGAAAGGGGGGTTAGGAAAGGACTATGGAAAAGCCTAAAAAGGTCAGAAAGGGGGTTAGGAAAGGACTATGAAAAAACCTAAAAAAGGTCTGAAAGGGGGTTAGGAAAGGCCTATGCCTAAAAACCCCAAAAAGGGTTCTGAAAAAAGGGGGGGTTAGGAAAGGACTATGGAAAAAGGGCCTGAAAGGGGGTTCGGAAAGGGTGTTAAAGGAAAGTACTATGGAAAAGCCTAAAAAGGTCAGAAAGGGGGTTAGGAAAGGACTATGAAAAAACCTAAAAAAGGTCTGAAAGGGGGTTAGGAAAGGTCTATGAAAAAGCCTAAAAAGGTCTGAAAGGGGGTTAGGAAAGGACTATGAAAAAACCTAAAATGGTCTGAAAGGGGGTTAGGAAAGGACTATGAAAAAGCCTAAAAAAGGTCTGAAAGGGGGTTAGGAAAGGTCTATGAAAAAGCCTAAAATGGTCTGAAAGGGGGTTAGGAAAGGACTATGGAGAAGCCTAAAAACGTCTGAAAAAGTGTTTCTCTTTGAGTTAAAGATACAGGAATTGTAGGGTTGGATATGCTGATTTATGTATTAGAATGAAAATGTTAAGAAATAAATATGCATGTTAAACAGTACAGAAAGATATGTATGAGAAGAGACAGACAGACAGACAGACAGAGCGAGATGGTGAAACTGGAATAAGGAAGTGGTAATAAAAAAAAGATGGCAATCTTATAATGGAGTTAACCCACCGTACGGCTTCCATAAGGAAGCAGGGAATAATACCACCACTCATTTCCTTAAAGGCCGAAGCTGAGAGCGGACTTCATTCCATATAATAGTGACGGTTTTCTAGAGAGAGAGAGAGAGAGAGAGAGAGAGAGAGAGAGAGAGAATGACTTTCTCCTTCCGGAAAAGCTGGGATTGACGAGACTTTCATTGCTGCCTGATCGCTGATTTTGGCAGCGATATGACAGTGAATAAATTTCATCCCAGTATTATTATTATTATTATTATTATTATTATTATTATTATTATTATTATTATTATTATTATTATTATATTATCATCCTCGTGAGATTCATATTTGAATTTTTATATAAATTTTATCAGTGTTGGATAATATATATATATATATATATATATATACTATATATATATAATATATATATATATATATATATATATATATATATATACAGAATTCCATCTAATAAAAGGAACCCATAAAAACATCAAAATATAGAGAGAAAAATACTATATTTCAGAGACTGCAACCTGTTCTTAAGAGCCTTTCGAATTTGTTCCCCAGATTTCCTGGAAAAAGTATTTGAACTAATTCGTAAGCAGCTTTCATCTTTAAAGTATCCTGACTATATAATTGACAAAGCAATTCACAAAGCAAACGTAATTTTCTACCGACCCCCTCAAGACTAGACCAGAGATACACCCAACAATGAAATAAAAATTCCACACCTGGACAGGATTAAGACGGTGACTCAGACCCTTGGAAAATCTAGCCCTTTTGCATTTACTTACCCAAACACCTTAGCCAAATCCCTGATTAACGTCCAACAAAAGACACCCCCCAAGGACACAGGCGTTTACAAAATCCCATGCCAGGACTGTGACCAATCTTACATCGGATTTACAGGAAAATCACTTCCCCAGAGATTAATACAACACAAACGGTCAGTTAGGTATGGAGAACAGAACTCGGCTATTTTCAACCATATAAATGAACATAACCATAGAATAAACTGGAATTTTTCACGTATAATTTATAGCAGCAACTGCCGGTACACGAGTCAAATGATGGAATCGGCCTTATTAAAGAGAGGCAGGTAATGAACATCTCAAAAGGAGCATGGGATTCAAATGTGATCAATAAGATTTTCATTCAACCAACGCTTAAGAAGATTAAAGGAAGATTATCGGCGGGAGTAACATAAATTGGCTTATCTGTGGATAGATCTCTTGGTATAAATACCACCTTTTCTGTAAACTTTTCTCATTCATCTACCTGAAGAGGGAGACAGCAGTCTCTGAAATATACTATTTTCATCTCTATATTTTGATGTTTTTATGGGCTCCTTTTATTAGATGGTATATATATTATATGTATATGATATGCAATATATATATATATATAATATAATATATATGGGATATATAACATATAATATCTATATTTATGTATATGTATAAGAAATATTTATATATAGAATACAGTTTTACAGAGAATTAAACAAAACAGGCCCAAGCCATTACCAACCACGATGCACAAAAGGCATTGAAAGGAACAACTTGTTAGGACGTTATTTTTTTTAATTTTTAGATTAAATATAGAAGTGGCAGAAATTCATATATGAATCTTTTCCTTTCAGAGTTCCACATGGAGGAACATTTCTCGTTATTCTGGGAATCAAATTCAGCTGCGCGAATTAAAAAAAATGGGTAGAGAGAGAGAGAGACAGAGAGAGAAGAGAGAGAGAGACGAGAGAGAGAGAGAGATAGGAGAATGAGATAATGATATTTTGGAGTCGACGCCCGTATTTCGCGAGGGTTGTGGTTTTTTTTTTTTTTTTTTTTTTTTGGTCCTTTTTGTCAAAAGGACCCTTCGGCTTTGGTAGATTGTAGTTTACAGTTTAACACAGACAGAATAATGAGAGGCCAGAGTGTGGGTGGGATGTAGCAAGCCATAACGAATGGGCAGTCGCTTTTGCTCTCTATCTCTGTATATATATATATATATATATATATATTATATATATATATATATATATATATATATATATATATATTTATATCTACATACATATATATCTATATATATATATATATATATATATATATATTTATATATATATATATATATATGATATATATATATACTATATATAATCTATATATATATCTCTCTATAATATCGTTATACTATTATCTATATAATGATCTATCTATCTATATATATATAATATATTTCCCCTCCCCCTCCCTCCTCCCTTCCCCTCTCTTCCCCCCTCCTCCTTCTCTCCATTCCCCTCCCCCCCCCCCCCCCCCCCCCCCCCCCCCCCCCCCCCCCCCCCCCCCCTCTTCCATTCCCCTCCTCCCCTATATAATATATATATATATATATATATATATATATATATATATAATGTATATGCTATATATATATATTATATAGATATATATATATATATATAATATAGATATTATATATAATATATATATACATATATATGTATGCTATATATGTATATGCTATATGTATATGTACTATATATATACTCAGTATAATACCTATAAAAATGGTTTTCTCACCGGAACCTCTATAAATTTAGATTATATATATATAATGTTTGTCTCTCACGGAATTCTAGTAAATTTAGATGAAATAGCTCAACAATTACTGGCAAATTACGAAATGTCTGTCTTGAGCGTAGCCAAAGCAGTTGCGTAAAAATAGCTGGCTTTTCAAGTCCGTTATTTAGCTTTGAGGTATGGCCAGTTGACTAAACCTTTTGTGTGTGTGTGTGGTGTGTGTGTGTAAATTTTTTTAAAAATATATCTCTGTATTAGAAAGACTCTGTTTTTGAGTTATATATACATCAAGTGACTTTAAATTCATTCTCTTGTCAGTGGAGACTTCACTTAAGCTAGGAATGACCTGTGTAGGGTCAAGTTTCATCGCATTTTGGAAAAGAATAATATTCACTTTTATCTTATTTCCGACTTCGACCAGAACCTGGGGTTAAGTCGCCCACCCATTCGGCCTCTGCACTAAAATATAGATAAACTGAGAAATAAATGAGCAGGGAGAACTCTCCGAAAGTGACTTGATTAGACTGGAAAATATGGCGTATGCATATTTCAGATCGGTGTAGGACGCTGTCCGCGGATCTAGTCTATTATGTAGAATACAATGTCCGTTTCCGTTATTTAGCTCTTTTCTCTTGTCATTTGGATGTAATGCCTCTTTACTCTCTTTTTCTGCCTCTCTGTCCTGGCGCAAGTGTTCGGATATTTGTCGAAGGTGCTGACATCTACGGAGGAATCCTAAGAATTTTTATGACATTTTAAAATGTTCCTTTTAAGATGATAAATGTGTTTCGATGACTGTATAAAACAAGTAAAAAATGCGGAGAAGTTTCTTCGAAGAAATCGAGTTTTCTGTACATGTACTATAATTAAGGCTACCGAAAACAGATCTATCTTTCGGTTGCTTCGGTATAATACTGTATGAGCATCGGCCAGTGAAACTTAAACCACGATTAGGGCTGCAATGTAGTATGTTTGATGAGTGGAGGGTGGATGATCAACATACCAATTTGCAGCCCTCTAGCCACAGTAGTTTCTAAGTTCTGAGATATAGTTTGTATGGTACTTTTTACTGATGCGTTGTAAACTAATGTTACTACCTTTCTTGCTTGTAACTGTTTACATTTTACAATTTGTGTTTGTAATTGATTTCATTATTATTTTTATTCCGAAGATAAACCCCGTTCATTATGGAACAACCTCATAGAAAACCACTGACTTGAAATTTAAGCTTCCAAAGAATATTAAAGTGTTCATAAGGAGGACGTAACAGAAAGTAATAGGAAATGCAGAAACAAGAGGTCAGTTATTAGAAAAGAAGAAATGAGCAAATTGATAAATAGATGGTTAATAATGGAAATGAATTATTATTAACACAATAATAGCAGTGCTCAGTGAGGAAGACCACGTGCAGGGAACATGAGAAACATTCACATTACTCTCCTAACATAAGCAAGACCACGTGCAGGGAACATGAGAAACATTTCACATTACTCTCTCAACCTTCGTTTCAACTTTCCCCTGCTGCATAAGTAAAGCACGTGGGAAAAAAAGGCTTTCTTTTTTAATGCGCCACAGTGGATTTCATTTGCATGATTCTTTGGATTCATTTTTCAATTAACGCCTCGTCTGAAAAAAGGAAAAAAAAAACGTTTGCTATGAATTCCAAATTTTGATCTTGTCGATTCTATGACACGAGCCAGCCGCTTTCAGTGGGTATTATTCAATGTGCATATTTTTTGTCAATGGTTCACGGGAATGTCGACTTCTGAATCTTTTCGAGTTCTGAATTATGAAACTGTCTTCGCTTCTCATCAATATTCCTTTCGGCTCTACCGACACCCTCCTCTCAGTTTTCAGCGTCTGAATTTTTTTACCGCTGGTCCATGTTGTAGTGGTCCCATCGCTACATACCACAGTTTTCCTTTGAGAGTATTTTATATCTTCAGGCTCAACGATTTGGGGAATACAGAGAGCTCTGTAAGCCTCTACACCCACTTCTCAACACAGGTCATTTCCAGTTCAAAGCCTCCACATCAGAATTCTAATTTGTAGAAGAGGCCAATCGAATGACACTTTCAGCAGTTAACTATCTTCTGTAGTCGATTCTCCTTTCTTGGAATCTTGAATTTCATATCAGTAGCCCCTTTGGTGGGCTTGTTGAACTGAACGTAGAATTTAGGCCAGAGGCCAAGCACTGGGACCTATGAGGTCATTCAGTGCTGGAACAGAAATTGACAGAAAAAAGTTTGAAAGGTGTAATAGGAGGAAAACCTCAAAGTAGTTGCACTATGAATGAAGTGCTAGAAGAGGGTGGAAAGTAACATGGACGAAAGAGAATATGAAAAGAGATACAGTAAAAGGAACGAAAGAGGTTGCAGCTAGGGGCTGAAGGCACGTTGCACAGAACCTTAAGTAATACCTACAGTTCACTGCATGAGGTGCACTGACGGCACTACCCCACTACAGAGTGGTGGGCTTATTCCATATGAATAGGGTTCATCTTCCGGGGAGACATTACACAGCCACCCACTTCCTGCATACCGGTTTGTCCGCCCTGGTAAGGGAGGGCAAGGTAGGGGAACGGGAGGGTAGGCGAGACACCCAGCCCCCTGCAAAACTGTTTGTCTGCGGGGGGGAGGGGGGTTGGTAGGTACGGGATCGGGAGGGTAGGGGAGACAGCTGCCCCGGGTTCCGCCACCAAGCTCGTATAATAATAATAATTATAACAAACTTTTGGTAAAAACTGCCGTTTCTGCTTTACTGTTTATCTAACTCATGTGATGTCTAGATCCTTCGAAGATATATTTCTCATTAAAATCATAATCTCCTTATGCTTAAAAAATGGTCATTCCTATTGCCTCGCTATCCTCATAATCCACTATAATTAGATTTCCAGCCTCAGTGTCCATTGGAATGGCATTAACATTCACTTTCTGTCTCTCAGGTCCATAAATCCTAATTTCATTGAATCTCATACCAAATGGATTTTCTCAGAAATATCACCTCAGTTGCCTCCAGATCTCTAGCATTTTAACCTTAAGGTTTTAGTCCCTGGTAATGACCTCCAGCAGGTGCCGAGGTAAGATAAACATCATCATCATCATCATCTTCTCGGCTTCATCTCTAGTCGGGGTCGCTGGTTTTCATGAGCCTCCTCCAAATGTTTCTGTCTCGAACGGTTCATTTCAAAGTTGGTTTTGGCATATATTTTACGGACGTATGCCCGTCTTAACTCTAGCCTCCCTTATTTCATCACGGTTTGGGACCCTCCCTGAGTTGGGCTGCCTTGCCCTCTTCACCCATGTAACAAACACCGACCCGCGCCCCGCCCCCCACGGTGGGTATGTTCTTATGCAAATTATGTTCAGGATGCTGCCACCTTCAGACTTTGAGAAATATCCAGTTCCGTAAAACTTCTCGATCACATTTAAATTACAAAGAAAAAAAAAAGAGAGAGAGACCTTAGTCAAACGCATCCAAGATGCTTGGATGTTTGGTGTCACCTGTTATATGCTTTCTTTGCGAGTAGTTCGATTCTTGCACAGAACCTGCACGACTGATATGCATTTGTTGCAATGGTGATCAGGAGCAAGTTTAGATGCGTCTCTTGCAAGAGAATATGTTAAAAGACCCGAGCCAGTTTCTTTTGACATATCCTGGCAGTCAGCAGCAGGGATGATTGCTTTTGTGATGCCATGAACATTTACTTAGCAATATCTGACATTCAACATAAACGTGGAAAATTGTAGCAATGGGTTTGCTCGTTAGAAAGCTAGAATTGTCTCTTTTATTTATGTGATCAATGTTTTACGACGTCAGATTTTTATAACATGCGAAAGATACAGAATAGACACACAGGCAGCGCAAACCTCCACCAACGGAAAACCCGTTTGAGCTGTTAGTTCCCAGGATCGAAGATAAATTTTATTGGTCAAGAAAGCAATGTAACCCTTGACATTTAAGTGCGATGCAGTCTTTTAAATGCAGTTGACGATGTTCGATGGGACAGTTGCACCACTCATATAATGATAATAATAATAATAATAATAATAATAATAATAATAATAATAATAATAATAATAATAATAATAATAATAATAATAGTAAGAGACTCTGGGAAAACATATGGAGCAATCCGGTATCACACAACAAACATGCAACATGGCTCCAGGAAGTCAAGGAAGAAGAAACAGAGAGAATAAAAACCAAAAAGATCACAGAGATCACGACAGACACAGTCAGACAACAACTAAAGAAAACGCCAAACTGGAAAGCCCTAGGTCCCGATGAAGTCCATGGATACTGGCTCAAAAACTTCAAGGCCCTACACCCACGAATAGCAGAACAACTCCAGCATTGTATCTCAAATCATCATGCACCCAAATGGATGACCACAGGAAGAACATCCTTAGTACAAAAAGACAAGAGTAAGGGAAATATAGCCAGTAACTACAGGCCTATCACCTGCCTACCAATAATGTGGAAGTTACTAACAGGTATCATCAGTGAAAGGCCATACAACTACCTAGAGGAGACAAACACCATCCCCCACCAACAGAAAGGCTGCAGAAGGAAGTTTAGGGGCACAAAAGACCAGCTCCTGATAGACAAAATGGTAATGAAGAACAGTAGGAGAAGGAAAACCAACCTAAGCATGGCATGGATAGACTATAAGAAAGCCTTCGACATGATACCACACACATGGCTAATAGAATGCCTGAAAATATATGGGGCAGAGGAAAACACCATCAGCTTCCTCAAAAATACAATGCACAACTGGAATACAATACTTACAAGCTCTGGAATAAGACTAGCAGAGGTTAATATCAGGAGAGGGATCTTCCAGGGCGACTCACTGTCCCCACTACTCTTCGTAGTAGCCATGATTCCCATGACAAAAGTACTACAGAAGATGGATGCCGGGTACCAACTCAAGAAAAGAGGCAAACAGAATCAACCATCGTATGTTCATGGACGACATCAAGCTGTATGGTAAGAGCATCAAGGAAATAGATACCCTAATCCAGACTGTAAGGATTGTATCTGGGGACATCAGGATGGAGTTTGGAATAGAAAAATGCGCCTTAGTCAACATACAAAAAGGCAAAGTAACGAGAACTGAAGGGATAACGCTACCAGATAGGAGCAACATCAAACACATAGATGAGACTGGATACAAATACTTGGGAATAATGGAAGGAGGGGATATAAAACACCAAGATATGAAGGACACGATCAGGAAAGAATATATGCAGAGACTCAAGGCGATACTCAAGTCAAAACTCAACGCCGGAAACATGATAAAAGCCATAAACACATGGGCAGTGCCAGTAATCAGATACAGCGCAGGAATAGTGGAATGGACGAAGGCAGAACTCCGCTGCATAGATCAGAAAACCAGGAAACATATGACAGTACACAAAGCACTACACCCAAGAGCAAATACGGACAGACTATACATAACACAAAAGGAAGGAGGGAGAGGACTACTAAGTATAGAGGACTGCGTCAACATCGAGAACAGAGCACTGGGTCAATATCTGAAAACCAGTGAAGACGAGTGGCTAAAGAGTGCATGGGAAGAAGGACTAATAAAAGTAGACGAAGACCCACAAATATACAGAGACAGGAGAATGACAAACAGAACAGAGGACTGGCACAACAAACCAATGCACGGACAATACATGAGACAGACTAAAGAACTAGCCAGCGATGACACATGGCAATGGCTACAGAGGGGAGAGCTAAAGAAGGAAACTGAAGGAATGATAACAGCGGCACAAGATCAGGCCCTAAGAACCAGATATGTTCAAAGAACGCTAGACGGAAATAACATCTCTCCCATATGTAGGAAGTGCAATACGAAAAATGAAACCATAAACTACATAGCAAGCGAATGCCCGGCACTTGCACAGAACCAGTACAAAAAGAGGCATGATTCAGTGGCAAAAGCCCTCCACTGGAGCCTGTGCAAGAAACATCAGCTACCTTGCAGTAATAAGTGGTACGAGCACCAACCTGAGGGAGTGATAGAAAACGATCACGCAAAGATCCTCTGGGACTATGGTATCAGAACGGATAGGGTGATACGTGCAAATAGACCAGACGTGACGTTGATTGACAAAGTCAAGAAGAAAGTATCACTCATTGATGTCGCAATACCATGGGACACCAGAGTTGAAGAGAAAGAGAGGGAAAAAATGGATAAGTATCAAGATCTGAAAATAGAAATTGGAAGGATATGGGATATTCCAGTGGAAATCGTACCCATAATCATAGGAGCACTAGGCACGATCCCAAGATCCCTGAAAAGGAATCTAGAAAAACTAGAGGCTGAAGTAGCTCCAGGACTCATGCAGAAGAGTGTGATCCTAGAAACGGCGCACAAAGTAAGAAAAGTGATGGACTCCTAAGGAGGCAGGATGCAACCCGGAACCCCACACTATAAATACCACCCAGTCGAATTGGAGGACGGTGATAGAGCAAAAAAAAAAATAATAGTAATAATAATGATTCCCATGACAAAAGTACTACAGAAGATGGATTCCGGGTACTAACTCAAGAAAAGAGGCAACAGAATCAACCATCTGATGTTCATGGACGACATCAAGCTGTATGGTAAGAGCATCAAGGAAATAGATACCCTAATCCAGACTGTAAGGATTGTATCTGGGGACATCAGGATGGAGTTTGGAATAGAAAAATGCGCCTTAGTCAACATACAAAAAGGCAAAGTAACGAGAACTGAAGGGATAACGCTACCAGATAGGAGCAACATCAAACACATAGATGAGACAGGATACAAATACTTGGGAATAATGGAAGGAGGGGATATAAAACACCAAGATATGAAGGACACGATCTGGAAAGAATATATGCAGAGACTCAAGGCGATACTCAAGTCAAAACTCAACGCCGGAAACATGATAAAAGCCATAAACACATGGGCAGTGCCAGTAATCAGATACAGCGCAGGAATAGTGGAATGGACGAAGGCAGAACTCCGCAGCATAGATCAGAAAACCAGGAAACATATGACAGTACACAAAGCACTACACCCAAGAGCAAATACGGACAGACTATACATAACACAAAAGGAAGGAGGGAGAGGACTACTAAGTATAGAGGACTGCGTCAACATCGAGAACAGAGCACTGGGTCAATATCTGAAAACCAGTGAAGACGAGTGGCTAAAGAGTTCATGGGAAGAAGGACTAATAAAAGTAGACGAAGACCCACAAATATACAGAGACAGGAGAATGACAAACAGAACAGAGGACTGGCACAACAAACCAATGCACGGACAATACATGAGACAGACTAAAGAACTAGCCAGCGATGACACATGGCAATGGCTACAGAGGGGAGAGCTAAAGAAGGAAACTGAAGGAATGATAACAGCGGCACAAGATCAGGCCCTAAGAACCAGATATGTTCAAAATACGATAGACGGAAATGACATCTCTGCCATATGTAGGAAGTGCAATACGGAAAATGAAACCATAAACCACATAGCAAGCGAATGCCCGACACTTGCACAGAACCAGTACAAAAAGAGGCATGATTCAGTGACAAAAGCCCTCCACTGGAGCCTGTGCAAGAAACATCGGCTACCTTGCAGTAATAAGTGGTACGAGCACCAACCTGAAGGAGTGATAGAAAATAATCAGGCAAAGATCCTCTGGGACTATAGTATCAGAACAGATAGGGTGATATGTGCAAACAGACCAGACGTGACGTTGATTGACAAAGTCAAGAAGAAAGTATCACTCATTGATGTCGCAATACCATGGGACACCAGAGTTGAAGAGAAAGGGAGGGAAAAATGGATAAGTATCAAGATCTGAAAATAGAAATAAGAAGGATATACGATATGCCAGTGGAAATTGTACCCATAATCATAGGAGCACTATGATTATGGGTAGCTCCAGGACTCCTGCAGAAGAGTGTGATCCTAGAAACGGCGCACATAGTAAGAAAAGTGATGGACTCCTAAGGAGGCAGGATGCAACCCGGAACCCCACACTATAAAATACCACCCAGTCGAATTGGAGGACTGTGATTGAGCAAAAAAAAAAATAATAATAATAATATTAATAATTTAATAATAATAATAATAATAATAATAATAATAATAATAATAATAATAATAATGTATTTATGTTATTCTGAGAGTATTTTTGCTTACTCGGGGTGTAACATACAAACTACTGTGTTGCTGTTATTGTTGTTTTTGTAGTTGTTCTTGCTGCGGTTTTTATGTATGTGAGGGGGGGTAGGAAAGCCCTTTGGAGAAGCCTGAAAAGGTCTGAAAAAGGTATTTCGCGTTGAGTTAAAGATACAGGAATTTCAGGATAGGATATTTATGGCTTATTTATTACAATGAAAATGTAAAAAATAAACAATATGCATGTTAAAGAGTACAGAACAATTCTTGGTAATAAAATACAACATATTTATTTCAATTTTCGCTGGTGAAACAACGCTCTATTTGACCGTGGATTTTAGCACGCGCACCGAGGAAGCTAGAGGTCGGATCACGCCTCGTTCAATTAGCCATCTTATATCATGCTCCCAAGCACGACGCAGATCTTCAGAAATCTTTCTCTTTGTTCCTTCCGAAGAAGAACACACGCACGAAAAAAAGAAAAAAAAGTCTTTCACTGTTTTCCCTTATATTAGTCTGATATACCCTCACGCCCATTAAGACCGGAGCTAAGACTACGATATATTCATCAGGATAATAGAAAGTCTCGCCGTGATGTGGGCGGGAAAAGATATTCGTTATTGGTTTCATGTTTCCGTTATCGCCGCCTCTTTATCTTGAGTGATTGCCTCGTAACAGCGTCAGTCAGACAGTGACCCTTAACCTTATCTACTGGTAGCAAGCCGCTAGGGCTTCGTCCTCCTCCGGTAGATGTATCGTCTGAGGATGACCTTTCGATGAACTTTTGGTCAAGAACGCTTGGCATTTTGTAAAGCTGTGGGTACGTGTGCTATGGCGACCGTCATTTTCTTAATTGGTTCTGAAGACGCCTGTTGTGGATTTGTTCTCGCTCTCTATCTTTCTGAAGACGCCTGTTAAATTTAGCCACGATTATGCGTTTGGCGCAGCTATAGCGGCCAGCAACACAGGCCACCACCGGCCCGTGGTTGAGAGTTTCATGGTTCGTGGCTGAGAGTTTTAGATAGCATTATATGCTGTGTAGAAAGCTCGATTGCGCCGAAGATACTTTGAAGCATTGTTTTACTTTTTTTTTTTTTTTTTTTTTTTGCAAGAAGTGAAGTTTGCTCCGTTCATCATACGTCAGCGTCATCGTATTTTGTTTCTTATATATTGATTGGTATCCTCCTGACCTGATAATCGACAGTTGACCTTTTTTGTCCTTCGTGGGATGGGTCGTTTCCCTGTCAATCAATAATCATTGGCAATTTATGAAACGTTTGATATATCATAACAATCGCTAGTCTTTGAGCTGTTGCTGTCGATGCATATGTGTTATCATAATCTCTCTCTCTCTCTCTCTCTCTCTCTCTCTCTCTCTCTCTCTCTCTCTCTCTCTCTGAGTTTTATAATTATAATAATTCATTCGTTTCTCATGTCTATGTCTTTCTTCTCTGTATCGACGTTATTCTCTCTCTCTCTCTCTCTCTCTCTCTCTCTCTCTCTCTCTCTCTCGTAATTTTTTTGTGTTGTCTGCTCGGCAAACTCAGGTTTATTCCACTAAATACATTTTTCTACTGTCGCATTTGACAAATAATCCATCAATAAGTGTCGTGTCACGAAGTTAATTAGCAAAGGTGTCCAACAAATTATGACTGGAGAGAGAGAGAGAGAGAGAGTAGCGCGCGCTGTTATGAAGAGAGAATCACTATGGCTTTACAAGCACACCAGCAATTATATAAAAGATGAAGAAATGTTTAAGTAGGAATTAAGACAATTCCGATTGCCAAAAGTATTTTCAATACTTTATTTGGCAGTAAAACTCTTCATAGGCATTACAGTTTTCTTACACACACACTCACACACACACATATATGTATATATATATATATAATATATATATATATATATATAAATATATATATGTGTGTGTGTGTGTGTGTGTGTGTGTGTGTGTGTGTGAGTGTGTGTGTGTGGTAAGAAAACTGTAATGCCTATGAAGAGTTTTACTGCTAAATAAAGTATTGAAAATACTTTTGGCAATCGGAATTGTCTTAATTCCTACTTAAACATTTCTTCATCTTTTATATAACTGCTGGTGTGATTCTCTCTTCATAAAAGCGCTACTGTCACGTTTGGGAATAGATTTACTGCCTAATTCAATAGTCAATTTTGAGGACAAACGTAGGAGAGACTCTCTTAAAACTGTCTTGAATTCTTAAGTGGTAAATAAACTATAATCAACCACATTTAGAGTCAGACTTTCACCCCTCGCAAAGGGGTAAATATTCATTTTTATGAGTCATTCACGAGCTGTATACAGGTAAATAGTAAACTTAAAATAAACTTGATAAGTGAACTATAAAGCAAAAATACCGATGAAATCACTCTCAGACGCAGTAAATTTGAAGTATGCATATAAATATTTAGATTTAAGCTCGAGTGGAGGCAAGAAAAGAGTAGCAATTACGCTAATGAAACCACGTCAGGAGGTAATTAAAGAATCAGTTCATTAGGTGATGGTAGTGTCAGAACACAAAGAAGCATAGAATGAGTTTTATAATTATAATAATTCGTTCTTGCTTCCCACTTTTGTGCTCTCTCTCTCTCTCTCTCTCTCTCTCTCTCTCTCTCTCTCTCTCTCTCTCTCACTAAGTTTTATCTTATAATTCATTCTTGTTTCTCATTTCTGCGTTTTTTTCTGTATTACGTTACTCTCTATCTCTCTCTCTCTCTCTTTCTCTCTGAGTTTTATAATTATAATTCTCCCTTGTTTCTCATTTTTGCGTCTTTTCTGTACTGATATTATTCTCTCTCACTCTCTCTCTCTCTCTCTCTCTCTCTCTCTCTCTCTCTCTCTCTCTCTCTGAAGTAGTGATGGACGTGAGGCGGCGGTTGACAGTCAGTCAATTTTGCAACTTTCCGAATATTATACCACCATACACACAGAGACATATATATATACACTCACACACACACACACACACACACACACATATATATATATATGTGTGTGTGTGTGTGTGTGCGTGTGTGTGTGTGTATATATATATATATATATATATATATCTATCTATATATATATATATATATGTATGTATGTCTCTGTGTGTATGGTGGTATAATATTCGGAAAGTTGCAAAATTGACTGACTGTCAACCGCCGCCTCACGTCCATCACTACTTCATAATTTCCCTCCATCTTGCAAAAGCCTTATATAGATAAAAGCTTATTTCACCCACGAGAAAAACTCGGATTCCATCTATCGCTTTTTGACTCATCTGTCCAGAATTATTTCTCCAGAGTACTGAGGATGAAAGATTAAAAGAAGAAGAAGAAGAAGAAGAAGAAGAAGAAGAAGAAGAAGAAGAAGAAGAAGAGGAAGAGAGCTGAACGCTCTCTTTAACTCTCAGCTTCATTGCTTATTCCGTTGGCGTGCAAAATCTTCTCAGAGGAGATGAAGGAAATGGGCCCCAATACCCATTTTGGTTTCGGGGCTTCCCGTTTGGGCCCTGCTGCCTGGTATTGCCTCAAATTAAGTGGCCACCTTTTTCTCACTGAAGGATACCGGGGAATTACTTCCCTAAGTCTCATTAAGCCTCAAATACCCTTGATATCAAGTTCATTTTACCCTGAGAATAATCTACACCCAGTAGGAAGTTATTCCCACGGTGAAGTGATCTAGACTTTTAGTTATAGTTGAACATACGTCTGAAAAATCTAGATTAACTTTTTTAATGCTTTATGAAGGCTGTAAAGGTCTTGGAGCTTTGCAACCTCATCCTAAATGAATTGCTGAAACCCAAAAACTTCATTATTGCCTTTGAGTGGAAAAGAATTAGATAGATAGATAGGTAGATAGATAGATAGAAAGATAGGTGATCTATCTAGCTCCACGTTCCTCATAGGCAAAATTGATCAGTTGTCTCCCAACCTTGGCTCCATCCACCCGTAAGGGATCCAATCAGATAAAGGAGCTTTCAATTTATTGTTGACGGAGCAAGAAGTCTTGTGACAGGAATGAATCTATGAGTCGCTTGCATCGTTTTGTCATCTCCTCTTTCAATATGACACCGCTATTCATCAAAAACAATCAGAAGGTCAAATGGTGTTTGTAGATATTGAACAGGTTTCTGTTATTTACTGTGCTTCGTCTAGACTTACATTTTTAACAATCTGTTGATTAAACGCAAACAAAACTTCGAAATATATCGTTCCATTCTGTTAATTGTTTGAGAAAGGTGATCGATCGTGTTCTGAGATGTATGCGGAGCCTTTGTAGATTTGTAGATACTCTCTCAATATTTCTTTAGCTATTGTTTAGAATTCTTTTTGTACAATCTTTGTTTATAAAACGCAAACATCAATTCGAATTATAATGTTCCCTTCTGTTAGTAATTGTTCGAGAGGAAGGTGACCCATCATATTCTGAGATGTTTGTAAGGTAACTCTCTAGAACTGTAGGTTCTCTTCAGATTTCTCTCTTGGTTGGTCCTAGTCTGGAGGTCCACAAAATCCCTCACTCATACCCTCCTCTTTCACACCTGTGGTGGCATAGGACCGACTTAAGCCCAGACTCTCCATAAAAAGGGTTAAAATGAAGCGACTATTTCAAATGAGTGACATATATTATATATATATATATATATATATATATATATATATATATATATATATATATATGTGTGTGTGTGTGTGTGTGTGTGTGTTACGCAAAATGCGGATAATTGCCATATGTGGACATTTGCAATTAATTTTGCCTATTGTGTGCAATTTGCAGCGTTTTGGTGCCTGCAAATTATATACAATAGGCAAAATTAATTGCAAAATTTACACATTTGGCAATTATCCACATTTTGCGTAACACACACACACACACACAGACACACACACATATATATATATATTATAATATATATATATATATATATATATATATATATATATTATATATATACATACGTGTATGTTACAATAAGATTGTGAAACCAGGGATTTCGCGAAATCTCTGAAATCTCTAGGGAATTTGTAATATCGCCGATACACTTAGTAACATTTGATTTCCATCTACACTCCCAAGTGACTTGGCTTAATCACGAATCCTTGGAGATTTCAGGGATTGTGTGAAATCACTGGTTTCAGCAATCTTACTGCAACATACATATACTATGCCAGCTTTGACAAGCAGGACTTTAGTCTGTGGCACAGAACTGTGCAGTAGTATGTGGACGTTTGTTTCAGCCAAATAGATCATCATTCGACTGTAATTAAAATCTCTGGAATTTTTGTCGTTTGTGGCGCTGATATGATTTCGACATCAAACGAGCTTTTATTTCTCTCTCTCTCTCTCTCTCTCTCTCTCTCTCTCTCTCTCTCTCTCTCTCTCTCTCATTCTGTGTGTGTGTGTGGTGTGTGTGTGTGTGTGTATTTTGAGTAAGTGTTCGTAATGGGAATGTATTATTATTTATGTGTCGAAAGAGTAAAGTTTTTTTTTTCTTTCTTTCTTTTTGCTAGAAGCCCGATATTTAAGACTATTTTTTTCTATTCGTTATGGTAATTTTTATTAAATATTAATTTTCTTCCTGTTCTTTTGGCTTCCGAAACTTTCCTCATTTACATTCTGTGTCTCTATCTCAGTATTCTTTCGTATAGAACACTTCCATTGAAAGGATTTACTGATAAAAACATCATTGTAATAAAAACTTGAAAACAAAACTATGAAATATAATTCAGTCTGTCATCACATGATCTGCAGCTCATGGTACGCAACATGATTTGAACTAAAGTTAATTAATTTTTGTTGTTGTCTCATTATCTCTAAGGTAATTTTTACCATTAATTACTTCATGCTTATTTCTCTAACACCCTCTTTTCCTCATAGCCTATTTAGATTTAGTTTATCATTTCATAGTTGTTATAAAAATTAGATAGTGAAATATGTTTAGTGCGGTGAATATGAAGTTTTTCTCAAAAGATAATTTGCATACTTGCGCGTCATGTTCCAATGGGCCAACGAAATTTTTATATCACTGCTGTATGCGTTAACAGACCGGGAAAGCGTTATCATTTCCCAGACGCTTTCAATATTTATAAAAACGCATTTCCGGTCCTTATCCACTCTGCACCGAATTTCCCCTCCCGCTGGAGCCTACGAGGAATCGGTAAGGCGCTTCGGATCTCACGGAAGAGACCCAGAAGTTCCCTTATTCTTCAGCCTAGAACGATCCATTATCGGATCAAAAACGAAAGAAAAAAAGTTATAGGCGAAAAAAACAAGAAAATCGCTCAAAATGAGATCGGTTGTTTCGAGAAATACATATTTGTGTATTTAGCTACTGAAATATCTTTCTTTTCGGGACCTGGTGCCTTAGGCTGTGTGGGGGTGGGGGGGGGGTTGGGGGGGGTTTGGGGGGGGGAGTTTATTTGAAAAGTCAAAAACAAACAAAAACGAAAGTGAAAAATTAGAATCGCTCAAAATGAGATCAGTCGTTTCGAGGCATATTTGTATATTTGGATACTGAAATATCTTCTTCTTCGGAGGCTGGTGCCCATTAGGCTGTGTGGGGTTGGGTTGAGTGGGGTGGGGGAGGTTGATTTGAAAAGTCAAACAAAAACAAAAAAAAACAAAAAGGAAAAATTAGAATCGTTCAAAATGGGATCAATGGTTTTAAGAGGTATTCATTTATTTAGCAAACGAAATATCGCTCTCCTGGGAGGGTTAGAACCCTCATGCGGGGCGAGGGGTTGGGTGGGGCGCGAGGGGAGGTGGGTTAAAAAAAGTCAAAACAATAAAGGGTACAATGGAAATCACTGAAATGAAATAAATCATTTTAGGAATTTTTCATTTAACTGATAAAATATCTTTCTCATTGGAAGCTGGTACACTTAGTCAGTAGGGGTTGGGGGGTGGGTGGGAGACTGATTTCAAAAGTCAAAACAGAAAAGGAAAAATGAAAATCGCTCAAAATGAGAATTATTTATTTATATTTAGCTCTGGAGATATGTATCTCTTTGGTTGGGGGCGGGGGGGGGGGAGGGGGGGGAGTGGGGGTGAGTGTGGGGTTAGTGCCTTTAGGCGGTGTGTGTGATGTGTGTGCGTGTTGTTGCGGGGGGGAGGGATGGGTGGGTGGGGGGGATGATGTTATAACGAACGCTGATCGAGTGGAAGAGAAATCATAGAGAGAAAGTTCAAAAGTTTCGCTCCTCCAAAGATCGAGGCCCCGAAGGAAGGCTCTTTTGCAAAACTGCATTCGAACCAAATTGCCTGAAGACGAAGTCCATTAGAGGACTATGCAAGATCGTTTTAGCAAACACCAAAGATCATCATCACAGGACCCATAAGGCGAAGAGGTGACGAATATTTGAACTCGCGAGATTTACAGAAGCAGAAAAGTCGAGTTTGATAAAAAAAAAAAAAAAAAAAAAAAAAAAAAAAAAAAAACAATAAAGGGAAAAAATAGAAATTATCTGTATAAATTAGAGGCAGAATCCAGAATCCTTTCAGCTGCCGCTGCTGAAGATTCTTAGGTTGCGCTTTCTCTCTCTCTCTCTCTCTCTCTCTCTCTCTCGTCTCTCTCTCTCTTCTCTCTCTCTCTCTCTCTCTCTCTCTCCTTTTAATGTTCATATGTTTGATCTTCAATATTCTTTCTTATGACAGACGCCTAATGCATATTGCATAACATCGGTTTTGAAGATTTGCAATGATTTATGCCCAGATATCCACAAAATTGTTATACAGTTATTGATACAAACTATTTTTTATATAAACATGAGAATAGAAACTTTACATAAAAAATTTATATTATTAAGCATTGAGTAATAATTTGCGTTTAAATTTCAATGTATCCTTATCACTTATCTTAGGAGAATACATTTGAAAACCTTCCATATTAAGTTATCAAGTGTTCAGGTGTGTAGACTCATTTGCCTCAGAGAATCCCTTAGGGAAGTACTTTGTTCGAATATAAAAGCTATCTGGATTTTAACTCTTCAAAATAACGTCACTTCACGGGACTTCTCGTCGATGGAAAAACGTTCCGTAAATTGAAAACATTTCGTCAATTGAAAGTGTTTCGTAAATTGTGAACATTTCATAAATTGAGAATATTTCATAAACTGAAAATGGTTCGTAAATTTAAAACGTTTCGTCCCTGAAAAAAAAAAATTTAAATTGAAAACTTTTCGTTCCTGAAAAAACGTTCAGTAAGTTGAATGAATACTTTTCGTCCCTGAAAAAGTTTAGCAAATTGAAAACGTTTTGCAAATTGAAAAAAGTTTCGAAAATGAATTAGTTTCGTAAATTTGTGTCCCTGAACAAACGTTTCGTAAATGTGTCGTCCCTGAAAATAAACGTTTCGTATATATTTTGTCTCTGAAAAAAAACTTTTTAAATTGAAAACGTTGATGACCGCACGAGTAACATTCAATTCCAAGCCTTTCCAGTGAGAGTAGGAGCCCTGAATACACAATACGACTGGAAGGACATCATCACCCCATTCAGACAAGTAGCAGAATGGGGGATCAGATCCAAAGTGATTCTTACCTATGATAGCCACTGAAGGGATTTGTCTGAAAAAACGACCGGGAGTTGGGGGACGGGGAGAGTGGGGAGAGAGAGAGAGAGAGAGCAGACCAATACCTGTCAGCTCCAATTGACGTTTCCATTCTTTGATAATGAAGGTAAACATTCTTACGAAATATGGAATGCCTCTCGTCAAGATCCCCTATTGATTCCGTTCCATAGCAGTCCGTCTGTTCCGAAACCATTCGTCCGGTAGATAACTTGACTGTGCAAGGCGGAATATTGATAGTAGACGGACTTAACTGAAAAGGAATGAAAAGAAGGGATTTAATATTCTTTCGCGTCATTTCGTAATTTTTCAAAATGATTCGTCCTATAGACCACTTGTATGAATGGGAAACGAGCGTTGAGATAAGGACGTAGACGTAAGGTTGTGGAACATCAACGGCTTCACGAACCCTTTCATCTAATTGGATCTATTGCGACTTGACTGTAGTAATTGCGTACTCAGCCAGGTATATAATAAATGAGGAAGGCATTATATACCATCAGAGGTTGCGTAGATGTCCCATGGAACATTGAAGGGTGGCTATAGAAAAAGGATGATAAAGGGAAACGAGGTTAAGAGACCTATACTGAAACATTGGAGAGATTGTAGAAAGAGATTTATGATTTCACCCATGGCAGTTTTCACGGACAAGTGATTTTTATCAGGATGATAGTTCATTTCAAGCCATTACTTTAATTTTGTTATTCACAATATGTATTCTGTATATATACATGCGATAATTGGATAAGAAATGAAGAAGAGTGGGAATTGAATCATTGTTTAAAGAAGCTAAGGTGGGAATATACGTGTGGATTGTTGAACCAACTCCCCTCTATGGAAGTGAAGTGTGAATGGCTGAAATGTAAAATAGAAAAAAAATCCTAGTTGTTGAAATGAACATGGGCCGTTATTTGCACAAATTAGAAAATGTGCCTTTTTATTTACGAAATACGGAAGCCGATATTGGTTTTAAATATTTTTAAGGACCATATTGACAGCAAGTCCAGTTCCTGAGCAACTTCTGCCTTCTTCGTTACTGATGTGAATAATGAAACGCGTCAATTAATGGAGAAATACCTCTAAATACATATGTTTCAGAAACATCTCAACTAATCCTTTTAGACAGAAGAATTAATTCCGGTTTATTGCTTTTGTCAGATTACAGAACTGCGTCGCGTAACTCCAGTCAGCTTCACGTCTTCTGATGGGTATCTTGTATCTTGGTGTAACCTGTTATTCCAGTGTTGTCCAAACATTTTCGCCCATTGCACCCTTTATTACCTTCCCCTACTGTTTACGTACGCCCACCCCCCGCCCCACCCCTCGCCCACCATGGTTGACCAAACTCAGTTTAATTTAGGAGAATCATGCAAATAGTATATTAATTACGAAAAGACTGCATAATAGGAGTGTTGGTCAATAAATTCAAATTTATTACACATGATGATTTAATAACAAAATGCTTGAAAATTATTTAACTTAATGTGAGGTGTGAGGCTAATGTTCACTGATGGGATGTTTCTGTTGTGTTGGACAACAATGTCAGTTATTCGAAACGTCAGCTAAAATAATAAGCTTTTTATGATGTCATTGTACACACACATGTGATATACATTTAGCCAAGGGCACAGGAAAAATGAAAGGAGGAGTACCAAGCGCTTTCGTGTTATTTCAACACATTTTCGAGGTACAATGCTAAAATCACCGAGAACAACTAACGAAGTAAACATAAACGCTGAAAAAATTGAAATTCAAAGTCCAGTTAAAATCAGTACAGGACTTTGAATACTTGTGTTTCAATTTGTTCAGCTTTTATGTTTACTTCGTTAGTTGTTCTCGGTGCTTTATTTTAGTGTGAGGGGAAACTTGTACCTCGAAAATGTGTTGAAATAACACGAAAGCGCTTGGTACTCCTTCTTTCATTTTTCCCGTGGCCTTGGCTAGATATATTGTCACACGCTGTTTAGTAACATGTAAGCATGTAATATATATATATATATATATATATATATATATATATATATATATATATATATGTGTGTGTGTGTGTGTGTGTGTGTGTGTGTGTATGTGTGTGTATGTGTTTGATTGTGTGCATTCAATGATAGCACAAGATGATAATGATTTAAGCTAACGCTTGGAATATGTGTATGTATGTAAATATTTATTATTTTTCACTTCTAGATATTAAAGGTTTTTTAATGAGACAACATTTTAATGATTTCAAACTGAACACTAACGAGCAGCAAATGCACAAGCGGTTGTGTGGACGCACAAAAGCACCGACGAACGTTTGATGTCGAAATATCTCCTATGTTAAAATGAATCAGACAGAGAGGTCGTGATTTGTATCAGTTTTGCTTTGCCGGACGTTTTTTGCTGAATAAATCAGTCCTGTGATTTCACGACAGATACCGAATTAGGGCGTCGATCGCTTGCACGAGAATGTGATGTCATCCAAATGCGAAATGTTATGGATAAATTCTAAATTAACTAACTCCAATTAACTGTCCCTTTCCCCTCATATGACTGGCTGATTTAATGTAAAAATGTGACGTGTATGGCCCCCACCCCCCACACACGCATTTCAATGCTGATAATACGGGGAAAATTTGAAATATAGCATCGAAAATTTCATCTGTTTTGATACTAAAACTCCGGAACGTTTCTTGTTTGCACGGCGCAATTTAAACGGGGCTGGTGTTGCCCGTAGACTTCCCCTCCCCGGCCTTCCCCTTCCCCCTCCCCTCCCCCTCCCCTCCCATTCTCCAATTCCTCTTCATTTCATTCTATTAACTCTTATTCCTCCATATTGTCTCCTCCTCTTCTCTTCATCTACATGCTTAAACTTTCCACTTCACTATTCTCATCCTCCTCTTTCGCCTCATCCGCGTCGACGTCGCCGATAATGACTGCTCCCTTCTCTCCACTGAGCTGCGTTGAGAATTCAGATTTCTCGCCTCTTCCCGGAACTACGTAATAGGTTTATAGCGTTGGAGGAGATTTCGTATTTTTTCCCCCTAAAGCGGGACTTCGCTGTATAGATGCCATTACGTCCGCGAGGGGTTTTGTTGTAACCAGGACCTGGTCGTAACGATGTGTAACGACGCCTTTGAAGCTGCGAGAGACGAATGAGGGTAGGTATCGATTCGATTCAGTCAGCGTCAGTAATGAAATCGGCATCAAACGGAATGATACATCCAGACTAATAATAATAATAATAATAATAATAATAATAATAATAATAATAATAATAATAATAATAATAATAGTAATTATAAGCATGGCATGGATAGACTATAAGAAAGCCTTCGACATGATACCACACACATGGCTAATAGAATGCCTGAAAATATATGGGGCAGAGGAAAACACCATCAGCTTCCTCAAAAATACAATGCACAACTGGAATACAATACTTACAAGCTCTGGAATAAGACTAGCAGAGGTTAATATCAGGAGAGGGATCTTCCAGGGCGACTCTCTGTCCCCACTACTCTTCGTAGTACCATGATCCCATGACAAAAGTACGCAGAAGATAGATGCCGGGTACCAACTCAAGAAAAGAGGCAACAGAATCAACCATCTGATGTTCATGGACGACATCAAGCTGTATGGTAAGAGCATCAAGGAAATAGATACCTAATCCAGACTGTAAGGATTGTAGCTGGGGACATCAGGATGGAGTTTGGAATAGAAAAAATGCGCCTTAGTTCCAACATACAAAAAGGCAAAGTAACGAGAACTGAAGGGATAAAGCTAACCAGATGGGAGCAACATCAAACACATAGATGAAACAGGATACAAATACCTGGGAATAATGGAAGGAGGGGAATATAAAACACCAAGAGATGAAGGACACGATCAGGAAAGAATATATGCAGAGACTCAAGGCGATACTCAGTCAAAACTCAACGCCGGAAACATGATAAAAGCCATAAACACATGGGCAGTGCCAGTAATCAGATACAGCGCAGGAATAGTGGAATGGACGAAGGCAGAACTCCGCAGCATAGATCAGAAAAACCAGGAAACATATGAAAAAATAATACACAAAGCACTACACCCAAGAGCAAATACGGACAGACTATACATAAAACGAAAGGAAGGAGGGAGAGGACTACTAAGTATAGAGGACTTGCGTCAACATCGAGAACAGAGCACTGGGGCAATATCTGAAAACCAGTGAAGACGAGTGGCTAAAGAGTGCATGGGGAAGAAGGACTAATAAAAGTAGACGAAGACCCACAAATATACAGAGACAGGACAATGACAGACAGAACAGAGGACTGGCACAACAAACCAATGCACGGACAATACATGAGACAGACTAAAGAACTAGCCAGCGATGACACATGGCAATGGCTACAGAGGGGAGAGCTAAAGAAGGAAACGGAAGGAATGATACAGCGGCACAAGATCAGGCCCTAAGAACCAGAAATGTTCAAAGAACGATAGACGGAAATAACATCTCTCCCACATGTAGGAAGTGCAATACGAAAAATGAAACCATAAACCACATAGCAAGCGAATGCCCGGCACTTGCACAGAACCAGTACAAAAAGAGGCATGATTCAGTAGCAAAAGCCCTCCACTGGAGCCTGTGCAAGAAACATCAGCTACCTTGCAGTAATAAGTGGTACGAACACCAACCTGAGGGAGTGATAGAAAACGATCAGGCAAAGATCCTCTGGGACTATGGTATCAGAACGGATAGGGTGATACGTGCAAATAGACCAGACGTGACGTTGATTGACAAAGTCAAGAAGAAAGTATCACTCATTGATGTCGCAATACCATGGGACACCAGAGTTGAAGAGAAAGAGAGGGAAAAATGGATAAGTATCAAGATCTGAAAATAGAAATAAGAAGAATATGGGATATGCCAGTGGAAATCGTACCCATAATCATAGGAGCACTATGCACGATCCCAAGATCCCTGAAAAGGAACCTAGAAAAACTAGAGGCTGAAGTAGCTCCAGGACTCGTGCAGAAGAGTGTGATCCTAGAAACGGTGCACATAGTAAGAAAAGTGATGGACTCCTAAGGAGGCAGGATGCAACCCGGAACCCCACACTATAAATTCCACCCAGTCGAATTGGAGGACTGTGATAGAGCAAAAAAAGAATAATAATAATAATAATAAGCTAAATCATAAAACGATTCAATGGAAACGTGGCTTGAACATTGCACTTTATCGTTAATAATAATAATAATAATAATAATAATAATAATAAAATAATAATAATAATAATAATAATAAATAATAAACAAATTCTTGCCTTATCAGAAGAAAGATTCAATAGAAAAGTGACCTGAATATCCCATTTATCCATCGTAATAATAATAATAATGATAATAGTAATAATTATAACAATAATAATAATAGGAATCTGGAAAAACTAGAGGCTGAAGTAGCTCCAGGACTCATGCAGAAGAGTGTGATCCTAGAAACGGCGCACATAATAAGAAAAGTGATGGACTCCTAAGGAGGCAGGATTCAACCCGGTACCCCACACTATAAATACCACCCAGTCGAATTAGAGGACTGTGATAGAGCTAAATAATAATAATAATAATAATAATATAATAATATAATAATAATAATAATAATAATAATAATAATAATAAAAATCTTGCCATATCAGAAGAACGATTCAATAAAAAGGGACTGGAATATTGCAGTTATCGTTCATAATAATAATAATAATAATAATAATAATAATAAAATAATAATAATAATAATAATCATAATAATAATAACTAATAATTTTTAATTGAAAATAATGGCAGAATCACAGAATTGATTATCAATAATAACTCATAATATAATAATAATAAAAGTAAATGAACAAATTTTGTCATTATCAAAAGACGATTCAATAGTAAAGTGACTTGAGGTGGTTTTTTCTTAAAATATTTTCTCTCACTCTTAATTTTTTTTTTTTTTTTTTTTTTTTTTTTTTTTTTTTTTTTTTTTTTTGTTTTTTTTTTTTTTTTTTTTTTTTTTTTTTTTTTTTTGTTTTTTTTTTTTTTTTTTTTGCTCTTTTCAAAGGTATATATTTTCACCCCTGCTATGACAAACTTCAAGTAGGCTTCTTCCTGTCGGTGGCCCTCATCTTAAAACGCTACAAAGGGGGCGGTCTCTGTCACTGTCACACTGTCCGATAGTGAACAATCTATCGAAAGTCACTGTGTCACTATCCAAGGCTTGAGCGAAACTTCAGTTTTTGGCATCCGGTCACGAGGTCATTCTTTGTCAAGAAAATGCCTAAGAATATTTATTTATTTTTGTTCTTTAATTTGCATTATCACCTGTTCGCGGGGTCGTTGTTTGTAAAGAAAATGCATTAAGAATATTCATTTATTTATTTATATTTCTTTTTATTAATTTTTTAAATTTTTTTATAATATACATTAATACATTTATTTCCTTTCGTTATCATCTGTTCGCGTGGCCGTTCTTAGTGAAGAAAGTGCTTAAGAATATTCATTTATTTATGTTTTTTAATTTTTTTAAATTTACATTAATGAATTTATTTCCTTTAGTTACCAACTACTCGCAGGATCATTGTTTACAATGAAAATGCTGAGGAATATTTATTTATTTTCGTTTTTTTCATTTTTAATATACACATTAATAAATTTATATCCTCTAGTTATCATCTGGTAGTTTTTTTCATTTTTAAAATTTACATTAATATATTTATATCCTTTAGTTATCATCTGGTAGTTTTTTTCATTTTTAAAAATTTCATTTAACTATTTTATATCCTCCTTTAGTTTATCTCTGGTAGCATTTTTAAAATTTAAAACAATTACTATATTTATCCTTAGTTTATCCTGGTCGTTTTTTTTCATTTTTAAAATTTATATTAATATATTTATATCCTTTAGTTATCATCTGGTCACGGGATCGTTCGTTTGGAGGGAAATATTTAGAGAAGAGAAATGTGTTTCTGTGTATTTTTTATTTACGTTAAAACGCGTAATTCCTTTAATGTCCTCAAAAATGACGATAATGTAACTGAGGCTTGAGACGGCAAGTCAAGACTTAAGGACGTTACGTACCGTCCAAGATACACTCTTCATGCTTATGTAGGGGAGAGAGATTGAACCCCGGACTGGAGACGGCAAGTATGCAAATGAGGTTTATTGCTCGTAGAGTCTGGTTCTGCCACAAAAAAAAAAATAATCATTAACATTACGTTATATTTTATAAATATTTTTTTTTTTCTTTTTCCAATTTCCTCCTCAACAATAATAATAATAATAATAATAATAATAATAATAAATAATAATAATATAATTAAAATAAAATAATAATAAATAATAATAATAATAATCATTTACATTATATTTTATAAATATTTTTTATATTTATTTCCAATTTCCTCTGCAATAATAATAATAATTAATAATAAAATAATAAAATAATAATAATAATAATAAAATAATAATCATTACAATTAGATTTTATAAATATTTCATAAATAATTTGATATATTTCCAATTTCCTCTGCAATAATAATAATAATAATAATAATAATAATAATAATAATAATAATAATAATAATAATAATAATCCGTAGGGGTTAGAGCCGTCAGTGCACCTCACGTGGAGCACCGTAGGCATGACTAAAGGTTCTTTGGTCTGTCTTCGCAACCCCACCCCCCCCCACCCCCCCCCCACCACACCCCCCATCCAGTTTCAACCCCATTTCATTCCTTTAACTGTACCTCCGTAAATATTCTCTTTCACCCATCTTGCATATTCTTAGCAATTGTTTCATACTGAAACTGCGAGGTTTTCCTCCTGTTACTCCTGTAATTAAAACCTTTTTTTTTCTGTTAATTTCTCTTTCAGCGCGAAATGATCCCAGGTTCCAGCGTTTTATATTACGTAGTACTACTAATAAAACTCCTGGAGATTTCCAGGATCTCGACCATTCAGCTTACTGGTCTGGAAAGCTAAACACGTGGATTAATTTCCTGGCCTGTATAAGTGCTACCTTATTAGCATCAAGTTACTCTTCAGTTTCAATAATGTGCTCAATTGGCCTTAAAATCCAATATCCTGCCTCCTGGGACAAGGAAGGACTCGTCAATAAGTATCCCTTGGGTACGAACCCTGTGAGTGACGTCACTCAATGACGTCAGGAGCTCAAATTCGAAATTTTATAAAATCACACACGTTTGAGGAATTGATCTAACTGACTGAGTCTCCAGACGTGACCTCTCGCCTGCAATGGAGATATAATCTACTAATTTGAAGGGAAGACTTGTTGTCTTCCGTGAGTGTCTGCAATATGATAACTTGTTGCTTGAACTTCTGCTTTCAACGGAAGCATAATTTTTCTTTAGACAGTAAACAGCATCTTGATACTTCATGTAGTGTTTACACTATAGGTACAGTGAAGCGGAGAGTTTTTATCAATTTATTTATTTATTTATTTATTTATCTGTTTTCCTAATTGCTGATCTCATCTTTCTGTATTTTCCATTACCTTCTGTCACTTCTTTCAAATGAACACCATATTCTCTGGAAGCTTGAATTGAATTCAAGCCAATGGCCCCTTTTGCTGGGCTGGTTCAATAATAATAATAATAATAATAATAATAATAATAATAATAATAATAATTAATAATTGAAAAAGAAACCCACAAAATGACTGTATAACGTGTTTACATATAAGTATTTACATTTCATTTTACTCAACACTCGAGTACAACCTTGCTGCTATTCTTTCAAATGATACAAAAAAACTTTGCTACATTATTTTCCTCAAATTTAGGCACAAATTTGAGAGCCTGCGATAAATTAATTACTTTCAGGCCCTATCTGTGGCCCTTTTTCAAGAGATGTGTAGGTTGTCAGGCTGGGTCAAGGCCCCGCAGTCCTCTGTAACTTCTTCTTGTTGAGAAGACTGCTAGGCCTTGACCCAGCCTGACAACCTACACATCGCTGAAAAAGGGCCACAGATAGGGCTGAAAGGACACGAGTGTTGTTAGTTAAAATAAAAATGTAAATAAACTAGAAGTAAACACGTTATAGTCATTTTGTGGGTTTCTTTTTCAATCTTCAGAAGAAAACTGAAGGAAGTTTTTGTTTGGCTCAATAAAAATAATAATAGTAATAATAATAATAAAATTAATAATAATAATAAGTAATAATAATAATAATAATAATAATAATAATAATTAAAAAAAAAAATCCTCATAGTAACACGAGTCTTCAATTGGAGAAGCAAATCCACAGTTATGTAAAGTACATATATTTAAATTTAAAAACGGTAAGGATAGCTTTCGGGAATCTGCTCGGTCCCCTTTTTTTTAAAAAAAATCAATTGATAAGGGGAAACCGAACAGATTCCGAAAGCTATCCTTACCGTTTTTAAATTTAAATATATGTACAATTGCATAAACTGTGGATTTGCTTCTCCAATAATAATAATAATAATAATAATAATAATAATAATAATAATAATAATATAATAATAATAATAATAATAATACTTTGCTGGCGTTACAGATATATATATAAATATGAGGAAGACATTCGGCTAAGATTGTTACGTTTTGAAAAGGTTTGAGCGATAAATAAGTTTTTTTGATGTAGCAACTGTGCCTTCCAGGCGAAGCGGAACTGACGGATTGCTGTCAGTTCCCCTTCAACGATTTAAAAAAAAAAAAAAAAAAAAAAAAAGAATAGAATAATATTTCGACGTCTGCCGCCCCGACAAACTAAATAGATGCGGACCCGCCTTCGCGAACTGCCAAAATCCAGCCGACTTCAGAAAACGTTCAGAAGAGATAGAGATATATTGGGAAATGATTGACGTGCCCTTTCTAGGGGGCCAGGGAAACAGAGATGCCGAGACCTCTCTCTCTCTCTCTCTCTCTCTCTCTCTCTCTCTCTCTCTCTCTCTCCTCTCAACTTGGGAGGATTTTAAAAGTCACCTTACTCTTATCAAAGTCTCTCTTCCAGGTGGGAAAATATTTTCCTCTCTCATTTTCCTTAAGGAAACCAAGGCTTTCAACAAATGGTAAAAGTGAGAAAGTGGAAGACTTATTAAAGTAGGTCATTTTAACTCTTAAAACAGTACTATAGATTTTAACTATTAAATGCCTGTCGACAGAATAACTTGTTTATGTAACTTCAGTAAGTCATTTGAAGCCTAAAAGACTGATTAACCTGTCATTTTTAAATTAAGATAAGTAGAGGTCAAAATACATTCAGTGCCACGTATTAGACGAGACTAGTGAAGCACTTGCGTTCGTAAAGGGCAGAATTATTAAGTTTGCAAAGCGCTATTAAGTCCATGGAACCTTTGAAAAAAATACAAAGAAGAATACCTTAAAGTGAAGGGTTTACTTAGAAAACACGTGTGTTCGTACAAGACAGAATTATTAAGTTTTTGCAAAGCGTTATTAAGTTACACACACAAAAAACACTTAAACTGAAGGGTTTACTTAGAAAACACTTATTCATCATATTCTTTTGGTCTTAAAAAGAAAGGCGTAGTGACACCATGTCGAATTGCATCAGGTACTCATAAGTAATGCAGAATAAAATCATTCATAGCTAGATGCATCTTCTTAAGTGCATTAAAGTAAACTGAAGTATTTGGTGCTCTTCTTTGGGTCATCGAAGTAAAAGCTATCGTGGATCTTTCATGCATCTGCATACGAAAATTTGCCTTATATGGGTTACGAGACTTTAGTGTTTTCGTTTCGAAACTGACGATAAATATCAGTGACTGATAATGAAAATTCCTATCTTTCTTCTGATTGGTCTTTGATATTTGAATTTCCGCCAATCACGTTTAGGTTCGGTGATATCGACTGCGGGAATTTACCTTCAGCTCCCTGCCAGTTAAAAGCAGAGTTATTAGGCGTTTCAAACGTACTTTTATTAATAATAATAATAATAATAATAATAATAATAATAATAATAATAATAATAATAATAGGGTAAGAAAGCAAAGTTGATTTATTTGCGTTTTAATAATAATAATAATAATAATAATAATAATAATAATAATAATAATAATAATAATAATAATAGGAAGAGAAAAACAAAGGTTTCAGTAATTCATAGAAAATTGATGAACTATTTCCAGTAAAACTCGCCTGACAACTATGGAAACATATGCAATTCTATCATCTCGTTCCCTATTGTTGTCCTTAATTATTAAGGGGGTCTTTGGATGGTGTTGGAGGGTGGGGGGCGTTGCCCTTACTGATTGGCCTTGTAGGTGAGTGGCCTACGTCCGCTATTGTCTCCTTTCACCCATCCCATTAACTCTCCCTTTCAGTCGTTCCTCCTTCCAGGGGGGCGCCTCTTCTGTTGTCCACAGGCTCATGCTGGCTGCGTTCGTCTGGCTTCCGTCTCCTCGAGTGCCTCCTCCTCCTCCTCCTCCTCCACCACCACCACCTCCTACTCACCCTCCGCCTTCTTCTTCTTCTCCTCCTCACTGTCCGCCTTCTTCTTCTTCTTTTTCTTCTCCTCCTCCTCCTCCTCCGCCTCCTCCTTCTTCTTCTTCTTCTTCTACTCCTCCTCCTCCTCCTCCTCACCCTAAGCCGCCTTCTCCTCCTCCTCCTCCTCCTCATCCTCATCTTCCTCCTGCTCTTCACCCTTCTTCTTCTTCTTCTTCTACTTCTTCTTCTTCTTCTTCTTCGTCTTCTCCTTATTCTTTTTCTTCTCCTCCTCCGCCTTCTTCTTCTTCTTCTTCTTTTTCTTTTTTCTCCTTCTTCTTTTTCTTCTCCTCCTCCTCGCCCTCCTCACCCTTCTTCTTCTACTTCTTCTTCTTCTCCTCACCACTCTTCTTCTTCTTCTTCTCGCCCTCCTCACCCTTCTTCTCTTCAAGTCCTACTTTTATTAGTCTTACCATCCGTCAGTCCCCCTCTTTGTTTTTGTAAACCTTTCTTCATCCGACTTGTCCTAAAATTCCATTCTTCAAAGATTTAATCAGTGTGACCAACATATATCTTTTATGAAGCCTTGCCAGTTGGTATATCTCTCGATATCAATTAAAAATTAAGGCTTTGAATTCACCTTGTCCGTCAAGTCTTCACTTTCACCTTCTGGTGATAATTCATCACCATCTTGGTTTTGAAGGCGGTGAAATGAACAAAGCGCAAAATGAGAATGCTGCGTTGTTTTCTGTTCCAATCTGTCCTTAATACTGTCTTTATATTTGTGTCAGTTTTCTATGTTCAGTCCTCATGTGACGATTTTTGTGTGAGTTGTCTACATAGTTTTTTGTGTTGTTGAATTGCATCTACAAAAGTAGTAATGAGCGTAATATGAC
>NC_061088.1:3264670-3292170 GCF_015104395.2 Macrobrachium nipponense | reverse complement strand
GGTCCATTCGAGCAGATATTCTTGCTAGCCCATCCCTAAACCATGCAATGAAATAAACTTTTTTAACATTCTTCAAAAACTCCCATTAAAAAAAATGTTTAAAGCCTTTAAGAAAATTATAACAAGTCTTTCTTTAGTTACTCGAACTCACTGGAATTTAAACCAGGCAATAAAATAAATCTTTTTAACATTCTTCAAAAAGTTCCACCCATAACAAAATGTCTAAAGCCTCTAAAAAAAATATTAAAATAATAATCTTTCTTTGGTTCCTCGAACTCAGTGGAATTTGGAAACGACACAGAAATGACACTTCCGTCTCTTGGATTCTGCCATTTAGAAGATCGGAGGAATTAGAGCGGGAGTGAGCGCGCAGTGAGATCTCCCAGAAGTTAATTGCCGGATTAGCTTTCTCTGTTTCGGAATGTAAATTGGAATCATTCCTAACTTTCGGGTAGGCGATTAAAATGCATTAGAGGTAGCGTCACTTTGTCTCTATGGGGCCATGTACAGCCTGACTGCTTAGAGCTTCTTGGTCTTTTCTCTTTCTGTGTTAGTATAGACTTGACGCGCGCGGACGCATACACGCGCACAAACATATATATATGTATATATATTATATATATATATATATATATATATATATATATATATATATGTGTGTGTGTGTGTGTGTGTGTGTGTATGTAGTATATATGCAGGAATGTGTGTGTTTATTCATATACATAAATGTATGTACGTATAATATGTACATATATAATCCAGTTACATATATATATGTATATCGAACTACAAATGTCCTTTAATATCTAATTCGCTGTACCTCGGAATTAATATATTTTCATATATGATTAACCGAGGGGGAAATTATTAAGCGATAATAGAATTGGCGATAATAGAATTCCGAGGTAGAGCGAATTAGATATTAAAGGACATTTGTAGTTCGATATATGTATATGAATCACGGTAATGTGATAGACTTATATAATGACTATGTGCGGGCAAAAGCACTACCACGCCATCGAGAACGAGATGCGTTGATGCAGTCTCCAAAACAAAAAATACCTGTGCGCGAAAGATATTTCAGGTGGGAGGCGGCATGAACTTATATCTCTTGCGGTGTCGGGGTGGTTTAAGGCTTCACTGCCAGTCCTGGAATTTGAGAGGTCGCTGGTTCGCGCCTGTCGATCGCCAATTCTATTATCGCTTAATAAATTCCCCCTCGGTTAAGCATATATGAAAATATATTAATTCCGAGGTAGAGCGAATTAGATATTAAAGGACATTTGTAGTTCGATATATGTATATGAATCACGGTAATGTGATAGACTTATATATATATGTGTGTGTATGTGGGGGGAGGTGTATGTATGTATGTATGTATGTAGATATGTATATTAACAACGACTCTCGAAACCCTCTGAAATAATTGAGCCACTTAAACTGTAGAAATTAGTCCTTAGAATATCAAGGAAAAGAACAATCATGAAAAAAAAATAGCAAAAAGATATAAAAATAAAATAAAAGACCTTCCTGGCAGACACCAATATTGTCAGATTTGAACTGAAACGACATTGTGGCTAATGGAGCAGAGCAGTGATAACAGGACCAATCTCTATGCAAGCAACGCTTAAATTTTTCCTCACCAGAATTGGTGAGGCAGGGGGGGACTTTTGCTCTTCTTTTGAAGGAGAGAGAGAGAGAGAGAGAGAGACTTGGGAACCATTCTAAAGAGCGTAACAGCTGAAACCAGTTGAGCCCTAATCCACGTTCCCTAGTCGTTCCGTTCCTGAGTTCCTGGCTTCTTTTTCTTGGAGCTGAAGCAGTCAAAGGGAACGCATAATAAGTAATACCTCGACCTCCCTTGACCCAAGATGAAGAAGGTGAATGTATCCGGGGAACGAAGTAACAGTCCTCATTTCTATATAATTTTCTTTTATTTCCTCTTTCTCCTTTTGCGTTTTGCATTTCATAAGAGTTTAGACCTCCTTAATAGATTATTTCTTAATCGAACAGTTAGATTCTGGGATCCAAAACTCATAGATTTTCTTATTGGTCTTTCTCGTGGAATAATATTTACGAAAAATTAATTGTTTGTCTTTGCACAGATACGAAAGAAGATAAATAATGAGCATTACGGTCGGTAATGGCTATGTAGGCCATTCTCTCTCTCTCCGGACTAAACATTTATGATTTTGTAAATTGTCCTGCATTACGAAACCTATGTAGAGGTTCAATTAGTTTCTCCTCTCTCTCTCTCTCTCCGGACTAAACATTTATGATTTTTTGTGTCTGCATTACTTCTCTCCTCTCTCTCTCTCTCCTCTCTCTCTCTCTCTCTCTCTCTCTCTCTCTCTCTCTCTCTCTCTCTCTCTCCCCGTTAACTTGTCTATCTCCCCGTTAACTTTACAAGTATTTATTGCTCAGAATGGTACTGGAACATTGTGGACACCCTGTACTCTTAAATCTGAAACCACTCTCTTGTGTCTGGTTCACCACACTAACGCAGTCAGATCTGACACCCCATTATAAAGCAGATAAGTGGGTCTTTGGCCCAATTCACCTGTCCGAAAAACTCTGGGGAAACCTCAGATCGAGTCAAGACTCCGTCCCAGATCTAAAAGCAATAATGAGAAAATCCTTTTCACACTCCCCGTTTAACGTCAGATCAGAGTAGATTTCTTTTTTTTTTTTAAATTGGCGTTGAGCTGCAGAAGAGATATAGAGGCTGGGTATGGTGGCCGGTACTCTTCTTTGGAAGTAGTAGTTCGTTGCTTTAAAGGAAAAAGAGAGAGAGAGAAGAGAGAGAGAGAGGAGAGAGAGATAGAGAGAGGAGAGAGAGAGAGAGAGAGAGAGAGAGAGAGAGAGAGAGAGACAGAGAGAGTGGGGGCGGGTGAAGGAAGAGAAAGAGATCTTGAATATATAAAGTATTATGTATACTATATATATTCACACAACTACATCCATATTTTATATATATATACAGAATATAAATAAATATATATATATATATATATATATATATATATATATATATATATATATATATGTGTGTGTGTGTGCCCATAACGCAAATGATAATCCTGCAGTAGATAAGAAATATCTGAAAAAGAAAGTGAAGAATGTTCTACCCATCTTTTGACCCCGAAGTAAACATTTTAGTAATCCCTGGATCCCTGGGGGAGGGGTGTCCGCCCTATAGAACGTGGAGGGGATGGAAAATAGCGCGTGGGATAACAGCTTTTGGCCCACACAAGAAGAAAAAAATGAAAAAAAGATACCTCGAAGCAAACAAACAAAATTGTAAAAAAAAAACACCTCAAAACAAACACTGGTAACATCGAAAACATTCGGCCTGATTCTGAGGGAAGATTCATGGCCTCGTCTTTGTACAAGTCTGGTGTTCCTCAGAATTTTCGGAGATTTGATCATTTGAGTGTTCTTGGCTGAGAGAGTTCATAAATAGGTGGGATACTGAGAGAGAGAGAGAGAGAGAGAGAGAGAGAGAGAGAGAGAGAGAGAGAGAGTAGGTGGTTGATAGGTAGGTGAAATGAGAGAGAGAGAGAGTAAAGGGTGCAAGGTTGGTGCAATGAGAGAAATAGAGAGAGGGTAGGGAGAATACGTAAGTGGAATGAGAGAGAGAGAGAGAGTAGGGGGCAAAAAAGGTGAAATGAGAGAGAGAGAGAATGGGAACCTGCCCTTATTTTCCTTGCAAGAGTTTTAAGCTGTCATCCAAATCACTCAGACAATCATTGATGGATTGATTTTGAAAAAGGCTTTACATTAGGAAAAGTCGGCAGCAGTACAGAGAGAGAGAGAGAGAGAGAGACCTTACCTTACAGACCTTACATCTTGTTCGGGTTGCCCCAGGTCCCTCAGTGTGAGGTACCTCTAATGTCTACCAGAGTGTTGCTAATGCATCTTCCGGTATATTTTGCATCTTCCAATCTTGGATGGTCTGGGATGCAGTTTAGATATTTGTTGAGCTTATTCTTAAACACATCTACGCTCACTCCTGATATATTCCTCAGATGAGCTGGCAACGCACTGAATAGACGCTGCATTATCGATGCTGGTGCGTAGCGGATTAATGTCCTGTGTGCTTTCTTTATTTTTCCTGGTATAGTTTTGGGCACTATTAATCTACCTCTGCTTGCTCTTTCTGATATTTTTAGCTCCATGATGTTTTCAGCTATTCCTTCTATCTGTTTCCATGCCTGAATTATCATGTAGCGTTCTCTTCTCCTTTGTAGACTATAAATTGTAGTCTTTCCCAGTAGTCAAGATCCTTAACTTCTTCTATTCTAGCTGTAAAGGACCTTTGTACACTCTCTGTTTGTGCAATATCCTTTTGGTAGTGTGGGTACCATATCATATTGCAATATTCAAGTGGACTATGAACATACGTTTTATAAAGCATAATCATGTGTTCAGCTTTTCTTGTTTTGAAGTGCCGTAACAACATTCCCATTTTTGCTTTGCATTTTGCCAATATAATTGCTATTTGATCATTGCATAACATGTTCCTATTCAACATCACACCAAGGTCTTTAACTGCTTCCTTATTAGTGATTGTCTCGTTATTAGGTCCCTTATATGCATATAGCTTTCCTTCTCTATCTCCATAATTTATTGATTCAAATTTATCAGAGTTAAATACCATCCTATTTACCTCTGCCCATTCATATACATTGTTAAGATCTCTTTGTAGCGCGTTCCTATCTTCTATTCTTGTGTCATTGGCGAAACTACTCACTACCGGGTCCTTAACATTACTGTCTAGTCTGCAATCATGATAACAAACAGCAAAGCAGCTCGCACCGTACCTTGTGGCACACCGGATATTACCTTAGCTTCATCCGATTTCTCATCGTTTGCAATAACTATCTGTTTTCTGTTGTGTAAAAATTCTTTTATCCATCCTCCTTCTTTGTCCACTATATTATGTTTTCTAATTTTCTTCGCTAATATATTATGGTCTACCTTGTCAAACGCTTTTGCAAAGTCTAGAGAGAGAGAGAGAGAGAGAGAGAGAGAGAGAGAGAGAGAGAGAGAGAGAGAGATCTGTATATTAATTTTTGTAACTAACAATCTAATATGCATGACAATTACAGAAAGGAAGAAGTTAGTCATCCACTTTCCATCTCAGTATTAGAAATCAGAGGTAAAAATTCAACTTGATACATACGCAAAATCAAACGGAATATTCCCTGAATCCTTGTTAATTAACTACCAGAGATGTATGTCGGACAAAAGCAATAAGTAAAAGAAAAAATCTGAAGACAAAAAAAGCGCAAAGTTTTTCATGACCTCGCCCGCGATCTCTCGACTCTTTGATCTAGAAGTCAGGTGACGTCAGGCTAGAAATAAGGCCGTCTCCCATATCTCCCTCAGACTCAGAATCATCAAAGGGGGAAAAGTGAGTCTGGAGGCGAATATTGAAGTCGCTGAAAGCAGGACGCGACCTTGATGATTATGGTTGAGTTACCCCGTCAATTGTGCAGGTCGAGGATACGTTTTCTTTTTCTCGACTTCCTCGTGGTTCAGTAGCGTGTTTTGATCCAACGAAGTTTCTCTCTCTCTCTCTCTCTCTCTCTCTCTCTCTCTCTCTTCGTGTATCCATCCTCCTCCATGTATTATTATGCTTTAAAAGTATACTCTTTCTGTTTCCAGTGGTAACCAAATCATCTTTCGAGGTAAATCTTCCATGTGCTTAATTATATTTGTTTATTTTTTATTCTAAATAATTCGTGCCAAAAGGGGGCTAAACACAATAATGGAACACATAGGTATCAGATATGTGCATATATTAATTGCAGTAAGGTAATTAATTATTAAATGATTTCACTCAGTATACTATTTCGTATGTATCATATGTAAAATTCAATATGCAACAGATTCTGATACATATTCAATATCCCTAGAAAAATAATCCAGTACGCTTAATAACGTGATTCTAAGAATAGAAAATGCCCTGATGGGAATTGGCCGATCTACTTTAGGTGACTATGCTATCTAGAGCCCTTGATTGAAAGTCGGGAGATTAAAAAAAAAATCAACTGGTCCAGATTTAGCAACACCTCAAGATATTGGGGGGAAAAAAAAGACGAAAGTTCCCCTGTTTGAAAATAACTGACATCTTTAGTTAATATCTGTTGGGTGTAGCTATATATAGTTCACAAACTTAAATTAAAGTAGAGGAGAACTGCGCACATTTTTTTTTTTTTTTTTTTTTTTTTTTTTGTGTGGGGGGGTGGGGGGGTGAGCGACACAAAAAAGTGAAAAGTGCAATTGTGCGAAGACTTGACTCATGGAGGGTATTGGGACTTTGGTCATGAGATTACATTTTGTTAATGATTTAGGCCTAGATAACAGACCTGGTTATGAGGGAGAGTTTGATGTTCTTTGAAATAGATATTATACATTATATATATATATATATATATATATATATATATATATATATATATATATGTGTGTGTGTGTGTGTGTGTGTGTGTGTGTGTGTATACTGAAATTTTATCACATCACCGTGATTCATCTACATTCTACATGCATCAAGCTACAAATGTCCTTTAATATCCAATTCGCTCTACCTCGGAATTAATATTATTTTCATATATGTTAACCGAAAGGGAATTTTTTCAGTTGATGAAAATTCCGTCCTCTCGTGGATTCGAACCAGCGCACGGAGAGGAGAAATTGTAACCCTTAAGGAAAGTAACACGTAAAAAAAAAAAAAAAAAAATCAGGTCCGTAATAAAGAAAAGTGACTTTATTGCGTCTCTTTCAACTCACTTTAAAACGGCGAAGGAGGCAGAACTTCACCTTTCGTAACCCCTCTGCTGATGAATTTCGCGTCTCTTTATGTTGGCGCAGTTTTTGAAGAATTCGGTTAAAGAATGGACTTTTAGCGTCGCTCAAAAGAAATCTAAACAAGGGACTTCAAAGAAATGACTCATTCAGAGAGAGGGAGAGAGAGAGAGAGAGTGTGTGTGTGTGTGTGTGTGTGTGTGTGTGTGTGTTCTCAAGAGGACGAGGGAGGGGGGAAAAATGACTGTATTTTACTTCGATCTTTTTTTTTTTTTACTGACTTCAAAGGCACAGCAAAGCAAAAGGTCCGAAGGTTATTTCAAGCTGAGAGAAAAAATGAGTTATTTTTAATTTTCCATTAAAAAACAACAAAATACTTTTTCAGTTACAGCTTCTTAAACATATTTTCTCAAAGCGAAAAAATAAAAAAACAACGGCCAGTGTCAGTATGACGAACATACAATGCAGCCTTAGTCTTTCGTAATTATTCCTAAATATTTCCCTTCCACTAAATTTGTTTTTCATGAATTTTTTATATTATGCTCATATACTGTTTATCTGAATTTCCCTTCTACTCGCGTTGTCTTTCAAGAATTTTTATTATTCTTTTCATAAACGTTTAAAAGAACCATCTCACGTCGATCGTCGCATCATTTCACAAAACAGGTTAAGGAATAAAATTGAATTTGATGTTATGTTTCAGATATACTTTTGAGGGATTATATTTCGCCATTAGATATTCACGCTTTTATGAAGAATTTCATGTGTGTGTTACCAAATACCATGTGACCATTTTTGTAAATATAATTAATTTATCCTCGTCAGGCTATTACCCTGGTGACCCATCTTCTGCCTGTAAAGAAAAAATGTTGATGTGGTAACGAACACACAGGTTTGATTCTCTCTCTCTCTCTCTCTCTCTCTCTCTCTCTCTCTCTCTCTCTCACGTCCGGTTCTTGAGTTCGTGAATCGAACACCGACCTCTCAGTTTGTGAGTTGAGCCCGTTTAATCCCACTGCACAAAAAAAAAAAAATATATATATATATATATATATATATATATATATATATATATCTATATATATATATATATTCTATATATATATATATATAATATATTATTTATATCGATATATATATATATAAATATAGTATATATATAGATATATATATAGAGAGAGAGAGGAGAGAGAGATTGAGAGACGAGAGAGAGAGAGAGAGATCCCGAGAGAGAGAGAGAGAGAGAGAGAGAGAAAGAGAAAGAGTACCTCAAAGTTAATAAATCGTGTTTAGGACCTCACAACAGTGAGGGGAGATAAGCAGCTAAAAGTTATTTTCGTTTCATATTATGGAATTCCCGAAATACCTTCAACAAATTTTCCCGTGCAGTCCGATTCGATTAGAGCTCTCTCTCTCTCTCTCTCTCTCTCTCTCTCTCTCTCTGATTCGGTTGTTATTACATGGCCTTAAATAGCGAAAGTAAATTTGACTACTGTTTTATCTTAAGACTTTGCTACTGAATTCTTTGTGTTGAAATATATAACTACTGAGTTCATTGAGTAACCCCGCAGGTGGGCTGCACTTCTCGCGGTGCACTGTAGGCATTACTTAAGGTTCTTTGCAGCGTCCCTTCTGGCCCTAGCTGCAACCTCTTTCATTCCTTTTGCTGTACCTCCGTTCATAGTCACTTTATCCGTTTCATTTTCCTCCCTCTTCCAACAACTGTTTCGTGGTGCATCCGTTAGATTTTCATCCTGTTACGCCTTTAAAACCTCCTTTACTGTCAGTTTCCTTTTTTACCTTTTTTTTTTCCTCTTTTTGTATTGGGGGAGGGGGGGGGAGTGTGAAATTTGGGAGAAAAAAATTAAAGGGAGCCACACGAAGGTTGAGAATTCATGGAGGGAGGAATGAAGTGAAAATCGTTGAGAACCAATGTTCCAAACTCATTCTCTCTCTCTGTCTCTCGCTCTGCTCTGAAGATTTATAGTTGTTACTTTTGACCCTAAAATGAAGCTCTCGTCAGTTACTCTGTTTCCCCAGGGTGGTGGGAAGGGGGGATGTTTAGCGGGTGGGTAGGGGCTAAGGAAATAAATGTCAACAGTTGGCCTCGGAACGGGAACTCTGCTTTCCTTCTCCTCCACTGAAAATGAATGGAAATGATGAATGGCCATCTCTGTCGACATTCCGTTGTCCAGAGCAGGACTCAAACAATGCTGAGTCATTCATCTAGATTCACTATATATACCATCCTTCCAGTGTCTCTTGTGAAAGTGGCAGCAGTGTTAATTAAGCCGTTGTTATGGAATTACAAAGCTTTCTCCTCTTCACTAATTAGATACGACAGTTAACAACTACATGACCTGGAATTTCAACTCGACGCTCTCTCTACTGTAGCAATAACATAACAGACATTGCTGGGATACCTCTCATTAATTCTCAGTGCTCTCCATAGGCTGAGGGGAAAAATGGAATGGCCACCTATTCCTGGACTACAATTTCATTTCATGTAGTTCTCGGGGAAAGTAAAACTATTCACTGTCTCTTGAAGATAACTTCACTATTAGTAAAATTACGTAAGCTATGTAAGTCTATCCTTTGCTCTGTAATCCATACCTATTCCTCTCTACTTCCTTCCTTCTAATTTCATATTTCATATTCTGTAAAGACCCCCTCGCTGTTTCTCAGTTTTCGTTTCATCCCTGATTTCAAAAGGGTTTCAACAACCGAAGGTAATTCGTTAGCTACATAAGTTACATTTTAGGGTTGCTGTAACCATATTAGGGAGGTGTTACATAATCTTGGAATATTACTTTTTGTGAGGAAAACATAATCCGTGAAATTGGAAGAACAGACGCCAGTTATTATTATTATATATTTATTTATTTTTAATTTTGGGGTGGGGGAGGGGGGGGCCATGTCTTAGCACAGTCATCCTATTCGACTCGGTAATTTTTATAGTGTGGGGTTGGGGATTGCATCCTGCCTCCTTATGATTCCGTCACTTTTCTCACTATGTGCGCTGTTTCTAGAATCTAGTAGCACGCTCATCTGAGTGAGTCCTGGAGCTCCTTCGGCTTCTAGTTTTTACAGGTTCTTTTTCAGGGATTTTGGGATCGTGCCTCGTGTTCCTATGATTATGGATATCATTGCCTCTGGCATATCCTATATCCTTCTTATTTCTATTTTCAGGTCCTGATAGATATGAAAAAGAAAGAGAAAAAAATTTAAACAAATTATTATTATTATTATTATTATTATTATTATTATTATTATTATTATTATTATTATTATTATTATTATTATTATTATTATTATTCTGTAAAATGGAGTGCAGAATTAAGCAAGTTGATTTCATATATTGTTTTTTCTATTTTCCTTACAATTCGCTTCTCAGGCAAAGCGATGTTTCTGAGTAACTGGCCAATATTCATATTGGGAATTCTCAAAATATTGTAAATGCTGAAGGTAATCTTATTAGAACAGGATATCAGGTCCAGGTCAAGCAGGGGTCGTCGTCAGTGCCGGTATTATTCCGTAGGCGTAGTTCAGTTCGGGCCGGGGTCGTCTTTGGTTTTAAGGGCTGGTATTGGTGCTGGTATAGCTGGTATCACGTGACGTTTCGACCTTCTCGTCTCGAAGGTCTCGGGGATTCTCTCGTGCGAGCGCCACAGTAGTGTGCCTAGGGATGAACGTCAGGAATTCCGTCTGTAGCAGCAATCCTATCATCCTGTGGGGGCTCCTGATTATCTGGCATTGTCGGGGGGTCGTTCGCTGCTCTCCGGGCGGCGGTGGGAAGAAGAAACGTTTCTTGAGTGATGTTTAAACTTGGTTTCTCCTTACCTATATGGAGGGCTTCTAGGAGGCGCAGACGTCGGGGATCCGTTGTCTGATCTATTATTTCGATATTAGGGATAATATCATTTCTTTTTATCCGTTTGTTATGAGCAGTCCTGGCGTGGTTGAATATGGCTCCTTGGGCGTGGCAGGAGATTCGCTTGGAGAAACGCATGGAGGTCATACCGACGTATTTGCTGAGGCATCCTCGGACGGGGCATGTGTAACGTAGACCACACTCGTCTTCTTCGAGGGATCCTGCAGGGGCGCCGAAGGATTGTTTCTCATCACCAGGCTGCTCGTCTTCTTCGTTTTATAATATATAATTATCTTAATATTTCTGTCTGGGTCGGCGGGGCTGACGTTTTCCTCGATGATCTTTTTGAGGGCTTGTTCGTCCTCCTTGTACCTCCGGTGGAAGTGCCCCTTGTAGAAAAGCTTGATGGGCTCTGCAACGTCGGGGCGGGGTTCCTGGTGGTACCAGGCTTCCATATTTTTCCTTATTGACTCATCAACAGCACGATGAAGGTCGAAACGTCACGTGATACCAGCTATACCAGCACCAATACCAGCCCTTAAAACCAAAGACGACCCCGGCCCGAACTGAACTACGCCTACGGAATAATACCGGCACTGACGACGACCCCTGCTTGACCTGGACCTGATATCCTGTTCTAATAAAAGATTACCTTCAGTATTTACAATTTTTCGAAAATTCCCAATATGAATATTGGCCAGTTACTCAGAAACATTGTAAGGAAAATAGGAAAAACAATATATGAAATCAACTCGCTTAATTCTGCCATCCTTTTTAACAGCATTTGCCTAAAAGAGGGTCTTCTACCAAAATATTATTATTATTATTATTATTATATTACGGTGGTATATTATATTATATCATCTTTTAACTTAGGACTACTCGCTGGCTCAAATTTAGTTATTCCCTACGATAACCCTAATACTCTTCTTGCATTTTAATACATTTTTATCCTTTAGTAATTTATTCTTTTTTTTTAACATAAATGGTATCTCTTCTTTCTGTATTTCCCTTTACTTCTTTCTAATGAACACCATATTCTTTGGAAGTTTGAATTTCAAGTTAATGGACCTTAATAATAATAATAATAATAATAATAATAATAATAATATATGAAGGTAGAGACCCTCTCTTAAACATGTTTTGTTAAAGATGATGGCAGCATCAGTGGAATTGATTTTATTATAGGGTTCTTTTCAATTCTTCTTATTATTCTCTTCTCATCAGGGCTGATATTTGCTAATAGCTGGCCGATGTTCATATCTTGGTTAAAGAAATGTTTTCTAAAAATACTAATTTATTGTTATGATAACAAAAGTGATTAACAAATCTTAGTAATGGAATTCCAACGTTTCCAACCGTATCATCGTTCATTTTCAAGGAAAGGTGAGCGTGAACTGAGTGGAATGGGTTGTTGTTGTTGTTGTTGGAGTATTAAGCTGGCTTTATGCCAGCACGGGCTTTAGCTAATGTAGCAGCCCGTAGGTCATTTGAATTATTTTTAGGTGCATTGGTGATTTAAGGATATGAGGCGATCTTTTTATTTATGATTTCTATGAATGTGCAGGTGGAATGGTATGGATTCAAAAGTGAAAGGAAAAGTGAATAGGCAAGGTTACAAACCCCTTTAAACCCTAAGGTACCCATTAGTAGAAGATAAAGATCGATAGTAGCGAGTCCTGGCGAGTCAGAGATAGCCATTAATGAAATGCGAAAAATTTATAGTCGTAGAAAAACGGAAAAAAAAGCGCAACTCTATGGAGTTCAAGTACCATATTTCACTTTACGAGAAAAAAAAAAGCAGAGAGCGTCGATCGTTTTAGCAATAGGGAACGACGAAGGAAAAAAAACGAATATTATCAGTTTTAGAAACAGGATAACAAAAAATAAGCGACGCTTAAGCGGTAGTTAGAGTGACAGTTGAAATATTCGGTCGTTAGACGTGAGGCGGCCGAAAAACGGAGGGGAAAGGAGGATTGTTTAGTAAAAGAAAAAAGCAGTTAATGCTATAAACAGCACTTTTCATGTAGCTGCGATCTTTATGTTTGAGATCTGTATCTGAAATCTTCTAACAGGAGGTCATCTGGAAGACTGATCTCTAGGTCCAACAGAGCGTGGACGAGCTCAGAGAACAGCTGATGACCACTGCCACTGTCGTTGTTAAGATGGCTCTATTTAAAAAAGCTCAAACTCCTCGTAGGTCAGCAGGAACTTTCTGATTTGATATTCTCCTACGAGGAAGTATTCGTTTCCGACGCTTGAAGTTCTGTATTCTTGTTTGCAGGTCTGAGTTTCACTGTTTTGCTTAGCTTACAAACTCTCAGTTTGTGTTCCTGCTTCTTATACAAAACAGGAGCTACAGTCGGTGTCTCGGTCTGCATTTCTTCTTCAACTGCGTCTTCTGTCTGGGTTCCTGCTTCGGCACGAGCAGGAATCGACGTCTTCGGCGATGCAGGGTTGGGGGGGTAACCTGAGGGGTTGGGGGAGTAGGGGGGGAGGAGGTAGAGGGGCGGGAGTTTGGCGATACGGAGAGGATGAGGGGGTGGGGATGTAGTGCCGGGATCGAGGAGGTTGGGAGGAAGGTTGGGTGGTTTGTGGTACAGGAGGTAGGGTTCGTTCTAGGATCGAACCTGGGGTTGCTGGGAGGTTTTCCTGGTCGGTGATGGTTGTCGAGGTCTTGCAGTGGGGGAGGAGGGATGCCCTTCGCCTTCCAAATCCTCTGCAGTCTGACTGGGCATCCCTTAAACCAAGCATGATGTTGCTGGCTGCAGTTAGGGCATCGGGCAACTGTGTGGCCCTTTTCCTTGTACTTTTTCAAGCACACTTCTGTCTCGTGTTTCGCACTGCACACTCCACAGATGTGTTCTGATTTGCATTCGCTCTTGTGGTGTCCATACCTCTGACACTTGAAGCATCTCAGAGGCTCTGGTACGAAGGCTTCGGTCTCGTAAGTGCCAAGAATCCCAAGGCTGACCCTGGCTGGAATTTTGGCCCTTGAAGGTCGCTGCTATCTTCAGAGTTTCCTGTCCATCTTTTGCAGTACATCTCTTGGCTTCCATGATGTTGGGAACCTCGAGGACTCTTTCGATAGTTATGTATTTGGGGACTTTGCATATCATCCCCTTGCTTATTTTTGAAGCAGGATCAAGAAGGTGGCACAGGTTGTCTTTCCTCAGTAGTTCGGCAGCTTTTTGGTCCTTGGGAGTAATTATGAATTCTCCCCTTCTTAAATTCGGTCTGGCTATGAGGTTGGCTTCTGGATATTTTTTCTCGAGGGCCCTGACTGCGCATATAAGTCTGGCCCTCGATAACAACAGCTTTGAACTTGGGAAGTGCCGGAAATTCCGCAAAACTCGCCGTATTCGGTGCCGATGTCGTAGGGAGCAGGTTGTTTATTGGTCGAAATCGATGGTACAATCTTCTTCTGTTTCTTCTTCTTCTTCTTCCTTACGGTGGCGAAGCCCTGCTCGTCCTCCAAGGGGGGCGGGTCCTCCCTGGGATTACCGGGCGACAGGGGTCTCTTAGAGGCCATACTTGTCAAAATTGTAGGTTTAAAATGACGAGAGTTACGTAACGCCTGTGCACGAAAATACGTAACCTGTTTGGAATGGGTTGTTGTTGTTGTTGGAGTATTAAGCTGGCTTTATGCCAGCACGGGCTTTAGCTAATGTAGCAGCCCGTAGGTCATTTGAATTATTTTTAGGTGCATTGGTGATTTAAGGATATGAGGCGATCTTTTTATTTATGATTTCTATGGAATGTGCAGGTGGAATGGTATGGATTCAAAAGTGAAAGGAAAAGTGAATAGGCAAGGTTACAAACCCTTTAAACCCTAAGGTACCCATTAGTAGAAGATAAAGATCGATAGTAGCGAGTCCTGGCGAGTCAGAGATAGCCAGTAATGAAATCGAAAAATTTATAGTCGTAGAAAAACGGAAAAAAAAAAGCGAAACTCTATGGAGTTCAAGTACCCTCGGAGTACTTTTCGCGAACTTCTACATGGGTACTGTGGAACGTCGGGTATTCGCCACCATCGAGAAACCGTCTATGTACGTCCGATATATTGACGACACCTTCATCAGTGCCAACACGGTGGAAGAAATAGAGCGCCTGCGACAAGCCTTCCACGACCACAGCAGACTCAACTTCACCATCGAGCATTGCCGTGACCGTCGCCTCCCCTTCCTTGACGTTTCTCGTCGGGCAACAAGAAGAACGCTTCGTAACACAAGTGTATACGAAACACACGAACCTGGGCATGTGCCTGAACGGCGAGAGCGAGTGTCCAGAGAGATACAACGCACTGCAATCAGCGCCTTCATCAAGAGAGCTCTCTCACACTGCTCTTCGTGGAAGGACACGCACACTGAATTAGAACGTGTTGCCCAAGTTCTAATTAACAACGGGTATTCCAACCGGGACATCGAAAAAGCCATTCGCAGAAACATCGATAAGTGGTACCAGCAGGAGCCTCGCCCGTCGCCCTTGAAGACGTCACTCTCTTTTACAAGGGAGCATTTCACAAGAAATACAAAGAGGATGAACGAGCCCTTCGTAACATCAATCGAAAGGAATGTCTCCCCACGGACCCTGCGAAAAAAGTAAAATTGATCATTTACTATAAAAGCAAGAAGACCAGTGGCCTGATTATGACAACCCAGCCCCTGTGATGCAGGACCCTCTCAAGAAAACTAACGTTGTCTACCAATACAAATGCCCTGTCCGGGTGGAATGCCCCGGCGCCTACATTGGTATGACAACGATGCGATTTTCCAAGAGGATATCCTGCCACGCTTCAGGAAGGCGCCATCCATAATCATGCAAAAAAACGTCCACAATACCAGGATAACTCGGAAGGACATTATTCCTAATATTGGTATTATCGATAAGCAGCAGACCACCGTCGCCTCCGCCTCTTAGAGGCCTACACATCGGGAAGGAGAGACCAGCCTTAACACCACTCAAGAGACTTCACTCCTCCCGACGGTGGCACGTAGGGCGCTGCCCGCCGGCACCATAGAGCCGATCGAACGGACCAATCAGGTGCCCCTGCCCAATACTATGCTCCCAGTCTCCAGCGTCCGCACGCGAAGAGCAGTGCGAGCTTCCACCTCTGCAAGACGGCTTGACTCAGGGACTTAATCCTCTGTTCAGCCAATGAAAACACAGCGCCCATCAGACAGAGCACCTGGGACACAATAAATACCGCCGAACGACCCCATTCCATCATCGGGGTTACGTATTTTCGTGCACAGGCGCGTTACGTAACTCTCGTCATTTTAAACCTACAATTTTGACAAGTATGGCCTCTAAGAGACCCCTGTCGCCCGGTAATCCCAGGGAGGACCCGCCCTTGGAGGACGAGCAGGGCTTCGCCACCGTAAGGAAGAAGAAGAAGAAGAAACAGAAGAAGATTGTACCATCGATTTCGACCAATAACAACCTGCTCCCTACGACATCGGCACCGAATACGGGCGAGTTTTGCGGAATTTCCGGCACTTCCCAAGTTCAAAGCTGTTGTTATCGAGGGCCAGACTTCATATGCTGCAGTCAGGGCCCTCGAGAAAAAATATCCAGAAGCCAACCTCATAGCCAGACCGAATTTAAGGGGAGAATTCATAATTACTCCCAAGGACCAAAAAGCTGCCGAACTACTGAGGAAAGACAACCTGTGCCACCTTCTTGATCCTGCTTCAAAAATAAGCAAGGGGATGATATGCAAAGTCCCCAAATACATAACTATCGAAAGAGTCCTCGAGGTTCCCAACATCATGGAAGCCAAGAGATGTACTGCAAAAGATGGACAGGAAACTCTGAAGATAGCAGCGACCTTCAAGGGCCAAATTCCAGCCAGGGTCAGCCTCTTGGGATTCTTGGCACTTACGAGACCGAAGCCTTCGTACCAGAGCCTCTGAGATGCTTCAAGTGTCAGAGGTATGGACACCACAAGAGCGAATGCAAATCAGAACACATCTGTGGAGTGTGCAGTGCGAAACAGAGACAGAAGTGTGCTTGAAAAAAGTACAAGGAAAAGGGCCACACAGTTGCCCGATGCCCTAACTGCAGCCAGCAAACATCATGCTTGGTTTAAGGGATGCCCAGTCAGACTGCAGAGGATTTGGAAGGCGAAGGGCATCCCTCCTCCACCTGCAAGACCTCGACAACCATCACCGACCAGGAAACCTCCCAGCAACCCAGGTTCGATCCTAGAACGAACCTACCTCCTGTACCCACCAAACCACCCAACCTTCCTCCTCCTCCCCAACCTCCTCGATCCCGGCACTACATCCCCACCCCCTCATCCTCTCCGTATCGACCAAACTCCCGCCCCTCTACCTCCTCCCCCTACTCCCCCAACCCTCAGGTTACCCCCCCAACCCTGCATCGCCGAAGACGTCGATTCCTGCTCGTGCCGAAGCAGGAACCCAGACAGAAGACGCAGTTGAAGAAGAAATGCAGACCGAGACACCGACTGTAGCTCCTGTTTTGTATAAAGAAGCAGGAACACAAACTGAGGAGTTTGTAGCTAAGCAAAACAGTGAAAACTCAGACCTGCAAACAAGAATACAGAACTTCAAGCGTCGGAAACGAATACTTCCTCGTAGGAGAATATCAAATCAGAAAGTTCCTGCTGACCTACGAGGAGTTTGAGGCTTTTTTAAATAAAGAGACCATCTTTAACAACGACAGTGGCAGTGGTCATCAGCTGTTCTCTGAGCTCGTCACGCTCTGTTGGACCTAGAGATCAGTCTTCCAGATGACCTCCTGTTAGAAGATTTCAGATACAGATCTTCAAAAACAAAGATCGCAGCTACATGAAAAGTGCTGTTTATAGCATTAACTGCTTTTCTTTTACTAAACAATCCTCCTTTCCCCTCCGTTTTTCGGCCCCGCCTCACGTCTAACGACCGAATATTTCAACTTGTCACTCTAACTACCGCTTAAGCTGTCGCTTATTTTTGTTATCCTGTTTCTAACTGATAATAGTTTCGTTTTTCCTTCGTCGTTCCCACCTATTGACTAAACGATCGACGCTCTCTGCTTTTTTTTTCTCGTAAAGTGAAATATGGTACTTGAACTCCATAGAGTTGCGCTTTTTTTTTCCGTTTTTCTACGACTATATAAATTTTTCGATTTCATTACTGGCTATCTCTGACTCGCCAGGACTCGCTACTATCGATCTTTATCTTCTACTAATGGGTACCTTAGGGTTTAAGGGGTTTGTAACCTTGCCTATTCACTTTTCCTTTCACTTTTGAATCCATACCATTCCACCTGCACATTCCATAGAAATCATAAATAAAAACGATCGCCTCATATCCTTAAATCACCAATGCACCTAAAAACAAATATTCAAATGACCTACGGGCTGCTACATTAGCTAAAGCCCGTGCTGGCATAAAGCCAGCTTAATACTCCAACAACAACAACCCATTCCATCAAGGCTAAAGTTCAGGGGGTTACGTAATTTCGTGCACAGGCGCGTGACGTAACTCTCGTCATTTCAACCTTTAATTTTGACAAGTATGGCCTCTAAGAGACCCCTTTCGCCCGGCAATCCCAGGGAAGACCCGCCCTTGGAGGACGAGCAAGGCTTCGCCGTAGTAAGGAAGAAGAAGAAGAAGAAACAAAAGAAGATTGTACCACCGATTTCGACTGATAACAACCAGCTCCCTACGACATCGGCACCGAATACGGCGAGTTCTACAGAATTTCCGGCACTTCCCAAGTTCAAAGCTGTTTGTTATCGAGGGCCAGACTTCATATGCTGCCAGTCAGGGCCCATTGAGAAAAAATCCTCCGCTGCAAACCTCACAGCTAGACCAAATTTAAGGGGGGAGTTCATAATTACTCCCAAGGACCAGAAAGCTGTTGAACTACTCAAGAAGGACAACCTATGCCTGCTACTTGATCCTGCTACAAAAATTAACAAGGGATGATTTGTAAAGTCCCCAAATACATCACGATCGATAGAGTTCTCGAGGTTCCCAACATCATGGAAGCCAAGATGATGTACTGCCAAAGATGGACAGGAAACTCTCAAGATCGAAGCTACTTTCAAGGGCCAAATTCCGGCCAGGGTCAGCCTTGGAATTCTAGGCACATATGAGACGGAAGCCTTCGTACCAGAGCCCTGAGATGCTTCAAGTGTCAGAGGTTTGGACATCACAAGAACGAGTGTAAAGCAGAAAAACACATCGTGGAGTGTGCAGTGCGAAACACGAGACAGAAGTGTGCTTGAAAAAGTACAAGGAAAAGGGCCACACAGTTGCCCGATGCCCTAACTGCAGCCAGCAACATCATGCTTGGTTTAAGGGATGCCCAGTCAGACTGCAGAGGATTTGGAAGGCGAAGGGGCATCCCTCCTCCACCTGCAAGACCTCGGCAACCATCACCGACCAGGAAACCTCCCAGCAACCCCAGGTTCGATCCTAGAACGAAACCTACCTCCTGTACCACAAACCACCCAACCTTCCTCCCAACCTCCTCGATCCCGGCATTACATCCCCACCCCCTCATCCTCTCCATATCGCCAAACTCCCGCCCCTCTACCTCCTCCCCCAACCCCTCAGGTTGCCTTACCCCCCTAACCCCTGCATCGCCGAAGACGTCGATTCCTGCTCGTGCCGAAGCAGGAACCCAGACAGAAGACGCAGTTGAAGAAGAAATGCAGACCGAGACACCGACTGTAGCTCCTGTTTTGTTTAAAGAAGCAGGAACACAAACAGAGGAGTTTGTAGCTAAGCAAAACAGCGAAACTCAGACCTGCAAACAAGAAAATAGAACTGCAAACGTCGGCAACGAATACTTCCTCGTAGGAGAATATCAGATCAGGAAGTTCCTGCTGACCTACGAGGAGTTTGAGGCATTTTTAAATAGAGCCATCTCCAATAACGACAGTGACAGTGGTCATCAGCTGTTCTCTCGAGCTCGTCCACGCTCTGTTGGACCTAGAGATCAGTCTCCCAGATGACCTCTCCTGTTAGAAGATTTCAGATACAGATCTCAAACATAAAGATCGCAGCTACATGAAAAGTGCTGTTTATAGCATTAACTGCTTTTTCTTTTTACTAAAACAATCCTCCTTTCCCCTCCGTTTTTCGGCCGCCTCACGTCTAACGACGAATATTTCAACTGTCACTCTAACTACCGCTTAAGCTGTCGCTTATTTTTGTTATCCTGTTTCTAAAACTGATAATATTTCGTTTTTCCTTCGTCGTTCCCTATTGCTAAACGATCGACGCTCTCTGCTTTTTTTTTCTCGTAAAGTGAAATATGTACTTGAACTCCATAGAGTTGCGCTTTTTTTTTTCCGTTTTCTACGACTATAAATTTTTCGATTTCATTACTGGCTATCTCTGACTCGCCAGGACTCGCTACTATCGATCTTTATCTTCTACTAATGGTACCTTAGGGTTTAAAGGGGTTTGTAACCTTGCCTATTCACTTTTCCTTTCACCTTTGAAATCCATACCATTCCACCTGCACATTCCATAGAAATCATAAATAAAAAAGATCGCCTCATATCCTTAAATCACCAATGCATCTAAAAAATAATTCAAATGACCTACGGGCTGCTACATTAGCTAAAGCCCGTGCTGGCATAAAGCCAGCTTAATACTCCAACAACAACAACCCATTTCAACGGGGTTACGTATTTTCGTGCACAGGCGCGTTACGTAACTCTCGTCATTTTAAACCTACAATTTTGACAAGTATGGCCTCTAAGAGACCCATGTCGCCCGGTAATCCCAGGGAGGACCCCGCCCTTGGAGGACGAGCAGGGCTTCGCCACCGTAAGGAAGAAGAAGAAGAAGAAACAGAAGAAGATTGTACCATCGATTTCGACCAATAACAACCTGCTCCCTACGACATCGGCACCGAATACGGCGAGTTTTGCGGAATTTCCGGCACTTCCCAAGTTCAAAGCTGTTGTTATCGAGGGCCAGACTTCATATGCTGCAGTCAGGGCCCTCGAGAAAAAATATCCAGAAGCCAACCTCATAGCCAGACCCGAATTTAAGGGGGAGAATTCATAATTACTCCCAAGGACCAAAAAGCTGCCGAACTACTGAGGAAAGACAACCTGTGCCACCTTCTTGATCCTGCTTCAAAAATAAGCAAGGGTGATGATGCAAAGTCCCCAAATACATAACTATCGAAAGAGTCCTCGAGGTTCCCAACATCATGGAAGCCAAGAGATGTACTGCAAAAGATGGACAGGAAACTCTAAAGATAGCAGCGACCTTCAAGGGCCAAATTCCAGCCAGGGTCAGCCTTGGGATTCTTGGCACTTACGAGACTGAAGCCTTCGTACCAGAGCCTCTGAGATGCTTCAAGTGTCAGAGGTATGGACACCACAAGAACGAATGCAAATCAGAACACATCTGTGGAGTGTGCAGTGCGAAACACGAGACAGAAGTGTGCTTGAAAAAAGTACAAGGAAAAGGGCCACACAGTTGCCCGATGCCCTAACTGCAGCCAGCAACATCATGCTTGGTTTAAGGGATGCCCAGTCAGACTGCAGAGGATTTGGAAGGCGAAGGGCATCCCTCCTCCACCTGCAAGACCTCGACAACCATCACCGACCAGGAAACCTCCCAGCAACCCCAGGTTCGATCCTAGAACGAACCTACCTCCTGTACCACAAACCACCCAACCTTCCTCCCAACCTCCTCGATCCCGGCACTACATCCCCACCCCCTCATACTCTCCGTATCGCCAAACTCCCGCCCCTCTACCTCCTCCCCCTACTCCCCCCAACCCCTCAGGTACCCCCCTAACCCCTGCATCGCCGAAGACGTCGATTCCTGCTCGTGCCGAAGCAGGAACCCAGACAGAAGACGCAGTTGAAGAAGAAATGCAGACCGAGACACCGACAGTAGCTCCTGTTTTGTTTAAAGAAGCAGGAACACAAACAGAGGAGTTTATAGCTAAGCAAAACAGCGAAACTCAGACCTGCAAACAAGAATACAGAACTTCAAGCGTCGGAAACGAATACTTCCTCGTAGGAGAATATCAAATCAGAAAGTTCCTGCTGACCTACGAGGAGTTTGAGGCTTTTTTAAATAGAGCCATCTTTAACAACGACAGTGGCAGTGTCATCAGCTGTTCTCTGAGCTCGTCCACGCTCTGTTGGACCTAGAGATCAGTCTCCCAGATGACCTCCTGTTAGAAGATTTCAGATACAGATCTCAAACATAAAGATCGCAGCTAAATGAAAAGTGCTGTTTATAGCATTAACTGCTTTTTCTTTTACTAAACAATCCTCCTTTCCCCTCCGTTTTTCGGCCGCCTCACGTCTAACGACCGAATATTTCAACTGTCACTCTAACTACCGCTTAAGCTGTCGCTATTTTTGTTATCCTGTTTCTAAAACTGATAATATTTCGTTTTTCCTTCGTCGTTCCTATTGCTAAACGATCGACGCTCTCTGCTTTTTTTTTTCTCGTAAAGTGAAATATGGTACTTGAACTCCATAGAGTTGCGCTTTTTTTTTCCGTTTTTCTACGACTATAAATTTTTCGATTTCATTACTGGCTATCTCTGACTCGCCAGGACTCGCTACTATCGATCTTTATCTTCTACTAATGGGTACCTTAGGGTTTAAAGGGGTTTGTAACCTTGCCTATTCACTTTTCCTTTCACTTTTGAATCCATACCATTCCACCTGCACATTCCATAGAAATCATAAATAAAAAGATCGCCTCATATCCTTAAATCACCAATGCACCTAAAATAATTCAAATGACCTACGGGCTGCTACATTAGCTAAAGCCCGTGCTGGCATAAAGCCAGCTTAATACTCCAACAACAACAACAACAACCCATTCCAATCAGTTCACGCTCACCTTTCCTTGAAAATGAACCGATGATACGGTTGGAAACGTTGGAATTCCATTACTAAGATTTGTTAATCACTTTGTTATCATAACAATAAATTAGTATTTTTAGAAAACATTTCTTTAACCAAGATATGAACATCGGCCAGCTATTAGCAAATATCAGCCCTGATGAGAAGAGAATAATAAGAAGAATTGAAAAGACCATATATAAAATCAATTCCACTGATGCTGCCATCATCTTTAACAAAACAAATAATAATAATAATAATAATAATAATGATGATATCTGAAAACCAGTGAAGACGAGTGGCTAAAGAGTGCATGGGAAGAACGACTAATAAAAGTAGACGAAGATCCAAAAATATACAGAGACAGGACAATGACAAACAGAACAGAGGACTGGCACAACAAACCAATGCACGGACAATACATGAGACAGACTAAAGAACTAGCCAGCAATGACACATGGCAATGGCTACAGAGGGGAGAGCTAAAGAAGGAAACTGAAGGAATGATAACAGCGGCACAAGATCAGGCCCTAAGAACCAGATATGTTCAAAGAACGCTAGACGGAAATAACATCTCTCCCATATGTAGGAAGTGCAGTACGAAAAATGAAACCATAAACCACATAGCAAGCAAATGTCCGGCACTTGCACAGAACCAGTACAAAAAGAGGCATGATTCAGTGGCAAAAGCCCTCCACTGGAGCCTGTGCAAGAAACATCAGCTACCTTGCAGTAATAAGTGGTACGAGCACCAACCTGAAGGAGTGATAGAAAACGATCAGGCAAAGATCCTCTGGGACTATGGTATCAGGACGGATAGGGTGATACGTGCAAATAGACCAGACGTGACGTTGATTGACAAAGTCAAGAAGAAAGTATCACTCATTGATGTCGCAATACCATGGGACACCAGAGTTGAAGAGAAAGAGAGGGAAAAAATGGATAAGTATCAAGATCTGAAAATAGAAATAAGAAGGATATGGGATATGCCAGTGGAAATCGTACCCATAATCATAGGAACACTAGGCACGATCCCAAGATCCCTGAAAAGGAATCTAGAAAAACTAGAGGCTGAAGTAGCTCCAGGACTCATGCAGAAGAGTGTGATCCTAGAAACAGCGCACATAGTAAGAAAAGTGATGGACTCCTAAGGAGGCAGGATGCAACCCGGACCCTCACACTAAAATACCACCTAGTCGAATTGGAGGACTGTGATAGAGCAAAAAAAAAAATAAATAAATAAATGAAAAAAAAATGATAATAATAATAATAATAATAAATAATAATAATAATAATAATAATAATAATAATAATAATAATAATAATAATATGGCTGCAGGTAACATGGCTTTCAACAAAATCCACAAAAGAAAATTCTAGGCCCCAATGTCTCTTGCGAAGGCATATAGCGTCATAAAGGTTTCATCCATCCTGGAGTTATTCAACGTAAGAGGAGACGAGTGACTTCATAAAAAAGATTGGAGATAAGCATTTCGATGTTTGTCCTGTCGTTATTCCATCTTCCCCGTCTCTTGTATCTGTCGCATCACCGAAACTTGTACTTTACTTTACTCCAAGTTTTGCTTCGTTGGCTCGGAGGAGTTTTTTCGGTTCTTCTTCTTCTTCTTCTTCTTCTTCTCCTCCTTCTTCTTCATCCTCTCCATTTTGCGAGATGCGAGGCACGGCTTTGTAAATCTGGAGGAGGAGAGGCTTTCAAGATATTGCTCGGACGGCCTTTGCGTCGTAATCCTTCCTCCGAGCTACGCAAAAGCTTTAAAATGTCCCTCTTTTTTTATATATAATGCAAGTTTTACTTTTGGTGGCAGAAGCTGGTGTACGAAAGCACATTTACAAAACGTAGATAAATTGTCTTTCTGTCTATCCATCTGTCTATACATACATACATACATACAGGTTGGTATTCTCATCAATGTTACTTTGGGTGGATACGTAGGCTGAAGGTGGACGAATATCTTATGGTATTTGCTCATACCGATAGGATGATAGACGTTTAAAACTATACCACCAGTTTTTGTATGAACGCGCAATGCAACGCGTTTTGCCTGTGTACAGTCTGTACAAATGTCAAGGTTTCACCATTAATCAATTCTTGGAAAGAGTTCATTACTTTCGAGCTTGCAAGGCAAGTTACAAAAATATGAATCTCATACTTCAGTCTGATAAGGCACGAAAAAGTCGCTTCTTACATTAGAAATGTGATCATTTTATTTTACGGGTGAGTCACGGAATAGTTTGTGTAAGGACGATATGAGAGCGAGTAGAGAAATGTCTGCGGGAACCAAATTTAGAATGCACGATGGAACTGTTGAGCCAGTTCTCCTTTATGGAACTGAAGCTTGAAATGAATGCGAGGCCAAGAATAGGACTGTGGCTGGTGAGTAAGAAGTGCTGAGAGGATGAGAAGTGTAGAAGTAAGGAGACAGTATAAAAGAATAAAACAGATACTGTAGTTGAAAATATTGAGACCGCTCGCTCATGTAGTTTTACCTATTAAACCCTGCATCCAGAGAGAGGGGATTAGAAGGAATGTTAAGCACCTGTCTTTTCCATGCTGTTTCCAGATCCGCAAATAATCCTTAACCAGACCATCGAAGGAAAAGCGGAAATGGCTATAAGCCCTCCTGGTGATAATCAGTACTATAGTATAGATTCACATCAACTGTGCATTTGATGTCTAGGCCGGTCCCTTACGACGCTCCTGATTGGCTGTTGATAAGACAATCAACGAGCTGGAAACTCTCAGTCTCTCGAGAGCGTTCACGTGGGCAAGACGTATCCCTCAGGAGTTTCCGGCCCTGTGATTGGCTTATCAACAGCCAATCAGGAGCGTTGTAAGGGACTGGCTTAGACATCAATTGCACGGTTAATATGAATCTACTATAGAAGGCAACAGGAACTCGAATCGAAACAGAAAGACAAGCATAGTTCACTCCTCTGTCGAAAAGGAGGAAATTGAGGAAGGATATAGGAAGGATACGAAGCAGGAGACTGAGATTCCCTAATTGGTCTGTTATGACTGAAATCCTTGACAACAACATCCCACCCTAATATTGTATCCTGTTTTCACCTGAAACCGTCACCCGAGGATTTTATACCAAAGCACAGTAGAGATTATTGCTTCACCACTGTAGAAACGTTCTCCAAAATAAAGGAGACTGAACAGAGAGATCAGAGGGCAGTTGCTGTTACATGCATCCTTTACGCGCAGGATTACGGCATCTCTCCTTGTGAAAATTAAGCAATCATTCCATCACATTACCACAACGCCCATGAACAGCACGTCGATCTCCTGCATAATATGCAATTATAAATAAAATGGCGTGACGTGTAACCATCCAGTGGAACATCTTTTTCATTCATGCCTTGGGAACTTTTCCCTCATCCAGGCATACCTTACAAACCCTTGTCAGTCAATTAATCACAATACTCCCAAATGGTGTGTAGACATTCATCTGGAAAAACTCTCATTTATGACTAATTGGTAGTTGAGAACATAACCTAAAGTTTCCCTGATTATAATTTGATGTCTGCCGCGGACACTTTCCAACAGCGTGCTTTTTTCAGAACCTAATGAGTTATGTGACCTTTCTACTTTGTGATTCTATATATCTCTCTGTTATCAACCATAATATTGACAAAGTCTGATGTGATAATCATTGCTGTGTGTTTTATGCCTGCGGTATGGGTAACTATATATATATATATATATATATATATATATATATATATATATATATATATATATATATATATATATATATATATATATATATATATATATATATATATATATATATATATATATATATATAGATATATATATATATATATATATATATATATATATATATGTATATATATATATATATATCTATATATATATATATATATATATATATATATGTGTGTGTGTAGCACCCCAAGCCACCACATCTGTTAACGGGATATTAATCTCGTTATTCATTTGGTAAACATGTAACTCTGAGGGTCAGGCATACCAACACATAATCTCTCTCTCTCTCTAAAAAAGTTACGGGCTGCTCTGTGAGCAAGAGCCCGTGCTGGCACAAGGCCAGCTTAATCTTAAACAACAACTCTCTAAGCAACCAGCGGCTCGCGACTTTTCTTTCTCTCTCTCTCTCTCTCTCTCTCTCTCTCTCTCTCTCTCTCTCTCTATTCTGTCAGGTAATCAAAATGAGAGAGTTACATTATAAAAATACATTTATTTAACAACGAAAAGATAGTAAATCAATCAAGTCTCACAGACCAACTTAACTCAGTTACCCCAATACTAAAATGTCTAAAATGTAATTAGTCACACCAAATGTCTATTCTCCCATCTGGGACTCTCTCGGTCCCCACATAGTTCCGCCAGAATCGTCTGTTTCAAAGACATGAGAAACCACTAGTAAGTACACATAAGTTTAACAACAAAGATTAAAGATTGGATATTCTTATAAAATGTTAAACAGACAACAAGCCACCCTTTGGCTAAAATAGTATAACTCACCCATGCAGCCAGAATATTTCACACACAAATCATAAAGACACTTTCGCAGAGCACCCTCGGCATCCTCCCTTTCTTCCAAAGACGTCTCTAAGCCAAGTCCACCATAGACTTGGGTAGGGGTACATTATCAATAGAAGAGGCGCACACGCACATACAAATGCACATTTCGACAACGCCTCACATTACTGGCTACAACTAGTTTCCCAAAGGCACTTTGAAAAGAGCTCATGAACTCACGTACATTGACTCGTCTACTATGCAGTTTTGTATCACGCCACCCCACAGAAATCATTTATCAGCTTTTCTCAGGTCGTTGCTTCGGCTCTGTTCTCCACATTCCAATAGGTCACAGCGAACATATTGGCAATATATCATTAATTATAACCCTAGGCCTTATATATATATGTATATATATATATATATATATATATATA
>NC_061088.1:3179670-3259670 GCF_015104395.2 Macrobrachium nipponense | reverse complement strand
AACGGGAGAAGCAAATCCAGGATAACATGGAAAGTGTCCTCCGTCAAAAGCAGAGCCTGGAACGCTTGCTGGATTGTAAAGAAAAAGATATCATCTCTTTGAAGAAGAATGAGAGTGAAGCCCAGCGGGAAGTGCAGCAACTTCTCAAGGACTGTGAAATGCTGAAAGAAAAGATTCAGCAGCAGGAGCAAAATAGGATTAGAGGCGAAAAGCGTCTCAGGGAGCAGCTAAGGACACAGGAGGAGGCTTTAAGGGAACACGATAAATACATGTTGATGACGCTTCTCCATGGGACTGCTCAGAGGAATTTCCAGCTGGAACACATCGCGCTTGAACACAGAGATGAAGAAGGGAAGCAAGAGACGTGCACAGGAGGAACAATAGGAAGGAAACATACAGGGAGTAAGGAACACCCTTGTGAGAAGGCCCGTGAGACAGAACAGAAACAACGTAAGGAGTACTGGAACGCCCAGCGGGAGAAGAACGAGGATTACGAGAAACAATGGGAGGGCCTCAAGCACATTGTGGAAGATGTTCTTCACGGAGATGAATAAAGATCTTCAGGATATTCATCTTTCACTGAGGAGGAAGCCAATTGCTACTGAGTTCCCCCAACTCATCAGCCAAGACACTGTCTCAAGGAACGAACAAACTCGCCTGGTGAGAGTCAAAGGAAGAATTTTCTGGAGGTAGGAGGACAAGCTCTCAGTATGAGAACGAAGAGCTATTTGGAGGTAGGAGGAAAAGCTCTCAGCTTGAGAGCCAACAGCTGTTTTGAGGTAGGAGGACAAGCTCTCAGCTTGAGAGCCAACAGCAGTTTGGAGACTGGAGGAAGAGCTCTCAGCTTGAGAGCCAACAGCTGTTCGGACGACGAAGCTGTCAGTTTGAGAGCCAAAAGCTGTTCAGAGAACCAGAAGGCCACCAAAAGGTGTAAGTTCACTGCCTTTCATATATGCAAAATATGGGTTATGCAATGCATAATGGGCTCAATACTTGCATATACTACTGTGGCAACCTCTGGCGCGGCGTAAAAACCCGTAAGTTCAATGCCTTTCATATATGCAAAATATGGGTTATGCAATGCATAATGGGCTCAATACTTGCATATACTACTGTGGCAACCTCTGGCGCGGCGTAAAAACCCGTAAGTTCAATGCCTTTCATATATGCAAAATATGGTTATGCAATGCATAATGGGCTCAATACTTGCATATACTACTGTGGCAACCTCTGGCGCGGCGTAAAAACCCGTAAGTTCAATGCCTTCATATATGCAAAATATGGGTTATGCAATGCATAATGGGCTCAATACTTGCATATACTACTGTGGCAACCTCTGGCGCGGCGTAAAAACCCGTAAGTTCAATGCCTTTCATATATGCAAAATATGGGTTATGCAATGCATAATGGGCTCATCTTTGCATATACTACTGTGGCAATCTCTGGCGCGGCGTAAAAAACCCGGTAAGTTCAATGCCATTTTCATATATGCAAAATACGGGTTAGGGCACTTGCATGTAATGGCGCTCCAAAATTTTTACTTGCATAATCTACTGGGTGCAACCTCTGGCGCGGTCGTAAAAACCTAGTAAGTTCAATGCCTTCATATATGCAAAAATTAAGGGTTATGCAATGCATTAATGGGCTCAATACTTGGAATATACTAAACCTTGAGGCAAACCTCTGGCCGCCGGTGCGTAAAAACCCGTAAGTGCAAATGCTTTCAATATATGCCAAAATTTATGGGTACAATGCATAATGGGTCCAAAATTACTTGGCATTATACTACTGTGGCAACCTCTGGCGCGGCGTAAAAACCCGTAATGTTTCAATGCCTTTCAATTATACTTGCAAAATATGGGTTAGGCAATGCATAAATGGGCGCAAAGTTTGCATTACTACTGGTGGCAAACCATGGGCGCGGCAGTAAAAACCCGGTAAGATTCAATTGCCTTTCATATATGGCAAAATATGTTAAAAATGGCCCAATGAATAATGGGCTTCAATTTACTTGCATTACTTACTGAGGCAACCTCTGGCGCGGCTGTAAAAAAACCCGTAAGTTCATATGCCTCTCATATATGCAAAATAGGGTTATGCAATGCATAATGGGCTCAATACTTGCATATACTACTGTGGCAACCTCTGGCGCGGCGTAAAAAAAACCGTAAGTTTCAATTTTGCCTTTCATATATGCAAAAATATTGGGTTAGGCAATGCATAAAAATGGGCTCAATACTTGCATATAACTACTGTGGCAACCTAAACTGGCGCGGCGTAAAAAACCCCGTAAGTTCAATGCCTTCATATATGCAAAAATATGGTTATGCAATGCATGAAATACTCAATACTTGCAATATATACGAGGGCAACTCTGGCGCAAGGCGTAAAAACCCGTAAGTCAAATGCTTTCATATATGCAAAATATGGGTTATGCAATGCCATAATGGGCTCAATACTTGCATATACTACTGTGGCAACCTCTGGCGCGGCGTAAAAACCCGTAAGTTCAATGCCTTTCATATATGCAAAAGATGGGTTATGCAATGCATAATGGGCTCAATACTTGCATATACTCAATACTTGCATATACTAATGTGGTAACCTCTGGCGCGGCGTAAAAACCCGTAAGTTCAATGCCTTTCATATATGCAAAATATGGGTTATGCAATGCATAATGGGCTCAATACTTGCATATACTACTGTGGCAACCTCTGGCGCGGCGTAAAAACCCGTAAGTTCAATGCCTTTCATATATGCAAAATATGGGTTATGCAATGCATAATGGGCTCAATACTTGCATATACTCAATACTTGCATATACTACTGTGGCAACCTCTGGCGCGGCGTAAAAACCCGTAAGTTCAATGCCTTTCATATATGCAAAATATGGGTTATGCAATGCATAATGGGCTCAATACTTGCATATACTACTGTGGCAACCTCTGGCGCGGCGTAAAAACCCGTAAGTTCAATGCCTTCATATATGCAAAAGATGGGTTTATGCAATGCATAATGGGCTCAATACTTGCATATACTACTGTGGCAACCTCTGGCGCGGCGTAAAAAACCCGTAAGTTCCAATGCCTTTCATATAGCAAAAATATGGGTTATGCAATGCATAATGGGCTCAATACTTGCATATACTACTGTGGCAACCTCTGGCGCGGCGTAAAAACCCGTAAGTTCAATGCCTTTCATATATGCAAAATATGGGTTATGCAATGCATAATGGGCTCAATACTTGCATATACTACTGTGGCAACCTCTGGCGCGGCGTAAAAACCCGTAAGTTCAATGCCTTTCATATATGCAAAAGATGGGTTATGCAATGCATAATGGGCTCAATACTTGCATATACTACTGTGGCAACCTCTGGCGCGGCGTAAAAACCCGTAAGTTCAATGCCTTTCATATATGCAAAATATTGGTTATGCAATGCATAATGGGCTCAATACTTGCATATACTACTGTGGCAACCTCTGGCGCGGCGTAAAAACCCGTAAGTTCAATGCCTTTCATATATGCAAAATATGGGTATGCAATGCATAATGGGCTCAATACTTGCATATACTACTGTGGCAACCTCTGGCACGGCGTAAAAACCCGTAAGTTCAATGCCTTTCATATATGCAAAATATGGGTTATGCAATGCATAATGGGCTCAATACTTGCATATACTACTGTGGCAACCTCTGGCGCAGCGTAAAAACCCGTAAGTTCAATGCCTTTCATATATGCAAAATATGGATTATGCAATGCATAATGGTTTATATACTTGCATATACTACTGTGGCAACCTCTGGTGCGGCGTAAAAACCCGTAAGTTCAATGCCTTTCATATATGCAAAATATGGGTTATGCAATGCATAATGGGCTCAATACTTGCATATACTACTGTGGCAACCTCTGGCGCGGCGTAAAAACCGTAAGTTCAATGCCTTTCATATATGCAAAATATAGGTTATGCAATGCATAATGGGCTCAATACTTGCATATACTACTGTGGCAACCTCTGGCGCGGCGTAAAAACCATTAAGTTCAATGCCTTTCATATATGCTAAATATGGGTTAGGCAATGTATAATGGGCTCAATACTTGCATATACTACTGTAGTAACCTCTGGCACGGCGTAAAAACCCGTAAGTTCAATGCCTTTCATATATGCAAAATATGGGTTATGCAATGCATAATGGGCTCAATACTTGCATATACTACTGTGGCAACCTCTGCGCGGCGTAAAAAACCCGTAGTTCAATGCCTTTCTATATGCAAAATATGGGGTTATGCAATGCATAATGGGCTCAATACTTGCATATACTACTGTGGCAACCTCTGGCGCGACGTAAAAACCGTAAGTTCAATGCCTTTATATATGCAAAAATATGGGTTATGCAATGCATAATGGGCTCAATACTTGCATATACTACTGTGGCAACCTCTGGCGCGGCGTAAAAACCCGTAAGTTCAATGCCTTTCATATATGCAAAATATGGGTTAGGCAATGCATAATGGGCTCAATACTTGCATATACTACTGTGGCAACCTCTGGCGCGGCGTAAAAACCCGTAAGCTCAAAGCCTTTCATATATGCAAAATATGGGTTAGGTAATGCATAATGGGCTCAATACTTGCATATACAACTGTGGCAACCTCTGGCGCGGCGTAAAAACCTGTAAGCTCAATGCCTTCCACATATGCTAAATATAGGTTAGGCAATGCATAATGGGGCTCAATACTTGCATATACTACTGTGGCAACCTCTGGCGCGGCGTAAAAACCTGTAAGTTCAATGCCTTTCATATATGCAAAATATGGGTTAGGCAATGCATAATGGGCTCAATACTTGCATATACTACTGTGGCAACCTCTGGCGCGGCGTAAAAACCCGTAAGTTTAATGCCTTTCATATATGCAAAATATGGGTTATGCAATGCATAATGGGCTCAATACTTGCATATACTACTGTGGCAACCTCTGGCGCGGCATAAAAACCCGTAAGTTCAATGCCTTTCATATATACAAAATATGGGTTATGCAATGCATAATGGGCTCAATACTTGCATATACTATTGTGGTAACCTCTGGCGCGGGGCGTAAAAAACCCCGTAACGTTTCAATGCCCTTTGCATATCATGCAAACAATATGGGTTATGCAGTGCATAATGGGCTCAATACTTGCATATACTACTGTGGCAACCTCTGGCGTGGCGTAAAAACCCGTAAGTTCAATGCCTTTCATATATGCAAAATATGGGTTATGCAATGCATAATGGGCTCAATACTTGCTTATACTACTGTAGCAACCTCTGGCGCGGCGTAAAAACCCGTAAGTTCAATGCCTTTCATATATGCAAAATATAGTTTATGCAATGTATAATGGGCTCAATACTTGCATATACTACTGTGGCAACCTCTGGCACGGCGTAAAAACTTGTAAGATCAGTGCCTTTCATATATGTAAAATATGGGTTATGTAATGCATAATGGGTTCAATACTTGCATATACTACTGTGGCAACCTCTGGCGCGGCGTAAAAACCCGTAAGTTCAATGCCTTTCATATATGTAAAATATGGGTTAAACAATGCAATGGGATCAGTACTTGCATATACTACCGCGGCAACCTCTGGCGCGGCGTAAAATAAGACCCGTGGGGCGTTTAAGCCTTTCATATATGCAAAATATGTGTTATGCAATGAATAATGGGTTCAATACTTGCAATACTACCGTGGCAACCTCCTGGCGCGGCGTAAAGACCCGTAAGTTCAATGCCTTTCATATATGCAAAATATGGGTTATGCAATGCATAATCGGTTCAATACTTGCATATACTACTGTGGCAACCTCTGGCGCGGCGTAAAAACCCATAAATTCAATGACTTCCATATATGCCAAACATGGGTTATGCAATGCATAATGGGCTCAATACTTGCATATACTACTGTGGCAACCTCTGGCGCGGCGTAAAACCTGTAAGTTCAATGCCTTTCATATATACAAAATATAGTTTATGCAATGCATAATGGGCTCAATACTTGCATATACTACTGTGGCAACCTCTGGCACGGCGTAAAAACTTGTAAGTTCAGTGCCTTTCATATATGCAAAATATGGGTTATGTAATGCATAATGGGTTCAATACTTACATATACTACTGTGGCAACCTCTGGCGCGGCGTAAAAACTCGTAAGTTCAATGCCTTTCATATATGTAAAATATGGGTTAAACAATGCATAATGGGATCAGTACTTGCATATACTACTGTGGCAACCTCTGGCGCGGCGTAAAAACCCCTTGAGTTCAATGCCTTTCATATATGCAAAATATGGGTTATGCAATGCATAATGGGTTCAATACTTGCATATACTACCATGGCAACCTCTGGCGCGGCGTAAAAACCTGTGAATTCAATGCCTTTCATATATGCAAAATATGGGTTATGCAATGCATAATGGGTTCAATACTTGCATATACTACCGCCACAATCTCTGGCGCAGCGTAAAGACCTGTAAGTTCAATGCCTTTCATATATGCAAAATATGGGTTATGCAATGCATAATGGGTTCAATACTTGTATATACTACCGCGGCAACCTCTGGCGCGGCATAAAGACCCGTAAGTTCAATGCCTTTCATATATGCAAAATATGTGTTATGCAATGCATAATGGGTTCAATACTTGCATATACTACCGTGGCAACCTCTGGCGCGGCGTAAAGACCCGTAAGTTCAATGCCTTTCATATATGCAAAATATGGGTTATGCAATGCATAATGGGTTCAATACCTCTGGCACGGCGTAAAAAGCCCTAAAAATGCCTTTCATATATGCAAAATATGGGTTATGCAATGCATAAAGGGTTCAATACTTGCATATACTACTGTGGCAACCTCTGGAGCGACGTAAAAACCCATAAGTTCAATGCCTTTCATATATGCAAAATATGGTTTATGCAATGCATAATGGGTTCAATACTTGCATATACTACTGTGGCAACCTCTGGCGCGGCATAAAAACCGGTAAGTTCAATGTCTTTCATATATGCAAAATATGGGTTATGCAATGCATAATGGGTTCAATACATGCATATACGCATATACTACTGTGGCAACCTCTGGCATGGCGTAAAAAGCCGTAAGTTCAATGCCTTTCATATATGCAAAATATGGGTTATGCAATGCATAATGGGCTCAATATATGCATATACTACTGTGGCAACCTCTGGCGTGGCGTAAAAACCCTTAAGTTCAATGCCTTTCATATATGCAAAATATGGGTTATGCAATGCATATGGGCTCAATACTTGCTTATAATACTGTGGCAGCCTCTGGCGCGGATTAAAAACCTGTAAGTTATATGCCTTTCATATATGCAAAATATGGGTTATGCTACGCATAATGGGCTCAATACTTGCATATTCTAATGTAGCAACCTCTGGCGCGGCGTAAAAACCCATAAGTTCAATGAATTCCATATATGCAAAATATGGGTTATGCAACGTGTAATGGGCTCAATACTTGCATATTCTAATGTAGCAACCTCTGTCGTGGCGTAATAACCCGTAAGTTCAAAGCCTTCCATATATGTACAATATGGGTTATGCAATGCATAATGGGCTCAATACTTGCATATACTACTGTGGCAACCTCTGGCGTGGCGTAATAACCCGTAAGTTCAATGCCTTCCATATATGCAAAACATGGGTTATGCAATGCATAAAGGGTTCAATTCTTGCATATACTACTGTGGCAACCTCAGGCGCGGCGTAAAAACCTGTAAGTTCAGTGCCTTTCATATATGCAAAATATGGGTTATGCAATGCATAATGGGCTCATTACTTGCATATACTACTGTGGCAACCTCCGGTGCGGCGTAAAAACCCGTAAGTTCAATGCCTTTCATATATGCAAAATATGGGTTTTGCAATGCATGATGGGTTCAATACTCTTATATACTACTGTGGCAACCTCTGGCACGGCTTAAAAACCTGTAGGTTCAATGCCTTCCATATATGCAAAATATGGGTTATGCAATGCATAAAGGGTTCAATTCTTGCATATACTACTGTGGCAACCTCTGGCGCGGCGTAAAAACCCGTAAGTTCAATGCCTTTCATATATGCAAAATATGGGTTAGAATGATAATGGGTCAATACTTGCATACTACTGTGTCAACTCTGGCTGGCGTACCGTAAGTTCAATGCCTTTCATATATGCAAGTTATGGGTTATGCAATGCATAATGGGCTCAATACTTGCATATACTACTGTGGCAACCTCTGGCGCGGCATAAAAACCCGTAAGTTCAATGCCTTTCATATATGCAAAATATGGGTTATGCAATGCATAATGGGCTCAATACTTGCATATACTACTGTGGCAACCTCTGGCGCGGCGTAAAAACCCGTAAGTTCAATGCCTTTCATGTATGCAAAATATGGGTTATGCAATGCATAATGGGTTCAATACTTGCATATACTACTGTGGCAACCTCTGGCACTGCGTAAAAAGCCATAAGTTAAATGCCTTTCTTATATGCAAAATATGGGTTATGCAATGCATAATGGGTTCAATACTTGCATATACTACTGAGGCAACCTCTGGCTCGGCGTAAAAACCCGTAAGTTCAATGCCTTTCATATATGCAAAATATGGGTTATGCAATGCATAATGGGCTCAATGCTTGCATATACTACTGTGGCAACCTCTGGCGCGGCGTAAAAACCCGTAAGTTCAATGCCTTTCATATATGCAAAATTTGGGTTATGCAATGCATAATGGGCTCAATACTTGCATATACTACTGTGGCAACCTCTGGTGCAGCGTAAAAACCCGTAAGTTCAATGAATTCCATATATGCAAAATATGGGTTATGCAATGCATAATGGGCTCAATACTTGCATATACTACTGTGGCAACCTCTGGCCCGGCGTAAAAACCCGTAAGTTAAATGCCTTTCATATATGCGAAATATGGGTTATGCAATGCATAATGGGTTCAATACTTGCCTATACTACTGTGGCAACCGCTGGTGCGGCGTAAAAACCCGTAAGTTCAATGCCTTTCATATATGCAAAATATGGGTTATGCAATGTATAATGGGTTCAATACTTGCATATACTACTGTGGCAACCTCTGGCGCGGCGTAAAAATCCATAAGTTCAATGCCTTTCATATATGCAAAGATTTAACCCCAGGAAGCTTATAACTCAATATCGACGTCACCAGTACACTATCGATGCTGGCGTCAGGAAAACATTGTCAACGTCAGCAGTATCGTCGTAGGCATCTTTGTCATTAGAATTGCTTCAGTTCCCAATGGCTTCCAGGATAGCCCTCATAGGAATGCATTCAGAGCTAGTCCCTCCCGCCCGTCACCTTAACCTTTAACCCTGGTGAAAGTCAAGGTTAGAGAAAAAAAATTAGTAAAAACTTTAATTCGCCAGAAGAGCGGTTGTTTGACAGGACAACACTTGTGTCACTCTCTCTGATAAATTCATTATTTTCTCCTCCTCCTGCTCGATCAGCTGACAACAAATCTGTCGAAATGCCAAGAATTTTGGTTTCGTGATGATCCCTTTCTGTAAAAGAAAACTATTGACATTGCTATTTCTGTCTGCCCTCAGATCTTAAAAACTACTGAGGCTAGATTGCTGCAAATTGGTATGTTAATCATCTACTCTCCAATCATCAAACATGCCAAATTGCAGCCCTCTATCTTCAGTGGTTTTTATTTTATATATGGTTAAAGTTACCTATGATCTTGCGTCTGTCAACACAATAGAATAGGCCACCACCGAGCCGTGGCCGAAAGTTCCATATGCTGCAGCTCATACAGCATTACACACTGCGCAGAAAACTCGATTGTACCGAAGAAACTTCGACGAATTTTTACTTGTTTATTCGTTTGTCATTGGCTCACCTCGTCTAGGCAATAAGTGGTCGTTAATGGCCAATTATCGTCGCCAATTGCGTTACTCGATTCGAAAGGAGGCTTTTTAGGAGCAGAATAGATAACAGACGATGAAAAATATCAAAACAAAAAAATAAATCGAAATGAAGGACGGTCGTTCAATTTATCGAAGCCAAAAAGACTCGTGTTTCTGGTCCATGGGTTAATGAATTTGCCTTTGTCTTTATAATGAAGTAATAGTGAGTTGTCTCCCTTCATCGCTACAGACACATTCATCAATAAATAAATAAATGGTTGTACATAACATTTCAAAATTCACCGTCGTTTCTCTCATTTAACATAATTTATCATTCCTTTCGGCGTTTATAAGTAATTTGCAGTTGATATAAAGTCTGTTAGAGTTTAACCTGGTTTAACCAATTTTCCACTGTACTCTGATAGAGGTCGAAGATTTGCAAGTTTAATCGCATTTATAAAATTCAAACGTGTGTCATGGAAAATATAAACTATGAATTGATATAAATGGCTATTTTCTATAGAGATGATGTTATGCAAGCCAGATGTACATTCACCAACACCCGTGACATCTAAAAGTGGATATGGCGACGAACAAGTTATAGTAGATTCACATTACCCGTGCAACTGATGCCTGGGCCAGTCCCTTACGACGCTCCTGATTGGCTGTTGATAAGCCAATCACGGGGCTAGAAACTCCCAGTCTCTCGAGAGAGTTCACATAGGTAGGATGTATGTTCCACCTCCCCTGAGGGGTTACTTTTGACAGACGTATCCCTCGGGAGAGGTGGAACATACATCCTGCCTATGTGAACTGTCGAGAGAGACTGAGAGTTTTCAGCCCTGTGTTGATTTATCAACAATCAATTAGGAGCGTCGTAAGGGACTGGCCTAGGCATCAGATGCACGGGTGATGTGAATCTAGTATTGAAACCTGGCATTCAAGATTATCAGTAGAGTTCTCTGTCAAATAATGAAAAGCTCATTTACTTGTTCGTCCTCGTTGTGTAACGTAAGTAATCTGTAATGATGTAATAATATAATACAAATAATCTGTACTTTTACTTCAGGCTCATATCTTGACTCCAAATTAATTTCCAAGTATTTATTTATATATTAATTATTTTCTGGATATCTTGGTATTAATATTGTGCTTCGTATTTCACTCATTATGCCGTGTTACTTTTATTATTATGAAAGCGCTCTACGTAATCATTTCGTGAAATCTAAACTGAAAACGCTTTAGGAATTGTTTTTATTGATAAGTTGCAATGAGCTTGTTTTGCAACGGAAAATTAATTTTCGCTTTTCGAAAAGAGATATGAATTTCTATGTTTATGCAGAACAACTGATCAACTCACCCAGAGGAAAAAATGCATAGAACGATTTATTCACTACTGTATCCCATTGCAGAGGTCATCAAATGTGAACTTAGATTTATATTGTTATGGGAAATATGCTAAAACATAATAATCAGAAATGACTTGATAAACTTTGTACGATCTTTTTATGGGCTTAACATTTGCCCAATATAAATTCATTGATTTCAGTCATTATTGGTGTACAACAAAATAACATTTTTGTCTTAACTTTTAGCCTTAGATGTAGCTTTCTACGAATACCTTTTGCTGAGAGGTATTCACAATACGAAAACTGTCAGAATATATTAGATTATATATCAATAAATAATTTTTTTTGTAAACAAATCACTTTGCAACATAAATGCTTATTTTCCATTTATAAAATAAACCTAAGTTGTATGGATAGCGAGATCTCTATAATGTTCTCCCAAAGGAATTCTTAAAAGACACTGCTGCATTACCCTTCCCGGACAGTGCATCATAGGCCTAACCCACTTGATATTTATGAAGTGATTTCTACTTCCCTTCGTAATAAGAAAAAATACAAAGAAGGGTAAATAGACCGGTACGAATGAAACATTATGAAAGGTATACATATGAAACGTTCAGTCTAGAAAGGAATTTTGGGAGTTCTGAACGAGTCAGCCGTATTTTTTTTTATTCTTTTATTTATTTATTTATTTATTTTACAATTTGGGCTATGGTATAATTTATAACTCACACAAAAAAATTGGCCAGGTAAAAGACTTAATTGAAACGTAGGTCAGGAAGACATTGGTTGTATGAACGGGATGCACCTACACTTATAACAAATCGTAACAAACCTGTGAAATAGCTTGTGACTAGGATTTTCCTGCAAGATAGGTTGTCAGTTATATAATGTTTATAATGAGAGCTAATTTTAAAATATTGTGCCGTCAAGTGTTTTTGGCATTGGGAATAAAAACATCCTAGCTGAGATTCTTTGCAGCATCCCTTCGGCCCTAGCTGAAATCCCCTTCCATTCCTTTTATTGTACCTCCTTCCAAATTCCCTTTCTTCCATCTTCTGTTAACTGTGGTTCACGTCCTCCATCATAAGAATCAGCACTCCAAACAAAATAGTTTCCATCAGTATCACTTTACATTTTAAATTTACTTTTAATTATCTTCATTCATAGTCTTAGTAATAGTAGTAATATTAGACGGTGACGTATGCCTCTATAACGGCTTCCTAGCATTTTTTTCAGCTTCCTTAGTTCATCTTGCGTGAAGAATGAGAAAAAGACATTTGCAGCACTTTAGACTTTAACGTCTCTTTTATTATCACCGTTCACAGCCTTAGTAATAGAAGTATTATTACTAGTTGATATTGGCCTCTATAATGGCTCCGTAGTTTATTCAATTTACCCCAGTTCCTATTACGTCGAGAGTGACATAATTCGCGATGACTGAAGAAGAAGAAGTAATGTAACGTCAAAGTTGTAAACACTCTCCTGCTAAACTCCATCTGTACTTCTTAATTTTCCACAAATAACGAGTGTCACTGTTAGTCTTGGACTATTCTTCGAGAAGAACAAGTAAGCAACAAAGCTGTTCGATTCACTAGCATTTTGTGAAATCCTATTTCTCCATAAAAAGGTTAAATCTGTGTTGCTAAAACAGCTGGTACCTAGCTATACTACCTACCTATATCTACCTACTAGGTACCTAGTCCTAGGCTAGTACAACCTAGCCTAGTACCTACTAGGTAGTATGAGCTTATGACGAAAACCATACGAGGAAACCTTGATACAAAGGTTAAGTTTATTTGGAGATGAGACCTTCTAGCTAAGCTCCAAATTAATCCTTTAGTCAGATACTACTACCTACCTAGTACCTAGGGAGCTAGGTAGGTAGTACCTGAAGTTGAGGATAAAACTTCAAAGTACAAGTTGCAATTAGTAGGTACCTAATAGGCTACTGTACTGACAAATTAGCCATAGCGTAGGTACCTACCTAGCTAATAACCAAATACTAGTAGGTACTGCACCTAGAATAGTAGTAAAATACCAAACAGCGATATAACGGCCACCTCTCTCGGAACGCGGCCATTTCTCGATAAATCGTTTGAATTAACTGCCATTTAGTAGCTACTAGTATTTCTTAATTTAGGAGAAAACATTTAACTTCGGAAGAAAAATAGAGGTCTTGGTGTTCTGCCAGGATGGGCCACAGCTATTGACTGATGCTCATGGCAGCAAATTCACGTACTTTTTCAGGAAGGTGGCTGCTACTTCGCCATTCAGTCATTTACCTTATTGAGTTCACTTTACTGATTTATTCCATTTTCTTTAAATATTTAAACCCATCCTTGATTGCCATGTCGGAGCGAATGCATATCCGCGGACGGCCGATTTTCTTTTTAATGTGTGCTGTCAGTAAGAATGGCCGAATGGTGCTTTGCGCCTTAGCCTCGTATTTAGATATTCTTGGCAAGCTCGTCTGTTCTGGCAAGAGGTATTGTTTTGCTGCGCACACTAGCCTCAGGGTTAAGATCAACTGGGTACTTAGATAGGAGCTGTAACTGCCATCCACGGATGTGCAAACTACCAGCCGTGTCCTACCTGATCAGGTGGCCTACATTCTGCTAGTCCTCTCCCCCCACGTAACTGGATGTAGCCTAGGATGTCATGAGTCAAAGAGAACTTGGCTATTTATTTAGCCCAGCTATTTTTCATCCTCTTTGTTGCAATTCCAAAGGCAGTGGGTCCCACCCCCCACCACCACCAGCTACCCCGATCTTAAGACAGTGATCTCATGTTGGTAGACAAGAAGGGGTTATATTAATGAACTCTCAAGACATTTTTCATGAAAAATGAAAGTCAAATTCATCAAAATCACATCAGAAAACTATCAGGTAAACTACATTTCACATTTAAACTTGCTTCTAAATACACTATTTTTTCTCAATACAGTTTTTCAATTCACAGAACTCCTCATTAAGTTCAAAGATGCCATGTTTAAAAATAAAATTGCAATAATAATATTAAATTGTGAAGACTGCACCTGAAAACAAAATGACCAATTATTTAAGCCAGCAATTGCTGTTTCTCTATGGTCTATGTCTGACACCTAAGTAAAGCCTCCTAGGTCAGGTTTGATTGGGGCTCCAGATGTGGGTGTTTGTGTAATCAGGCCAAGATTCACAGAAGCTTTAATAAAATTAAAGTAGATTCCTTTAAATTTTTGTCTGTATGTAGGAGAACCAGTAGGAAGACCTCAGCTGATAGCAAACTGGAAGATGATGATGATTATTATGAGGAACATTAATGTACCAACTCAAAATGATATAACCTAACCTAGTGCTTTTCATGTATTTTATGCACGGTGTTACTCTGGTCATTTATGATTTTCTAACCCAAGATCCCTTGTTGCCCATTGCCGTCCTCCATTTTCATTAGGTTTTTTTTTTAATGGTACATACCCCATTATTGTTAGATGAAGAGGTATGGAATAGGAAACAAAATAAGTGGTTTGCCCAACAATAAAGGTCAGAAAGATACAAACTTATACTTGATATATTTTGCAAGAAAATAGTCCTGTGATACATTAGGCAAATGTTTAAAAAATCACAGGACTTTGTAACTTTTAGGCAGCCAGAGAATAGTGTGTTTAGACTGCAATGTTGATATATCAAATGATGGAAGAATACCCCTTTGCATGCTGAGGGAAGGCTAATAGGATGCAGGAGGGAGACTGCTATGATTACTAATGTAAAGTTGGCACCAGGTTAGCCTGGAACCTTAAAACACCACCTTCCAGAACTGTCTGGGTTTTAGGCTTTGTGTGCCATTTTGATTATGTTATTAATGTATTATTATATAGTTGCTAATAGTACAACCAAATATCGAGTCCTATTTTCAGACTCATGGGACTGCATCACAAGATTTGTTTGTAACAGAGGTGAAAATTTGAGCGAGGCAAAGTTAAATAAGAAATTGCACAACTAAGTGGGAAGAAGTTAAAGGTAATGAAGAAAAGGAAAAAACAAAAATAGTGGAACTGGTAAACTATTTACAATGTAATGTACACTGAAGGTGTGCCACACTAGATAAGGATGTGCCTGTAGTGTGAATAATGGCTAGGTGTCAATTAGGCATAACTTTTTTTTTTTTTTACAGATAATTCAGATTCTTATTTTGTAACTGAAAGAAATAAAGTTATTCATGAGCCAAGGTGCCTAACTGATAAGTATTAATTATTCAAAATTTGTCTTTCCAGGTGATTCAAATGTTGACTTGCTAACCACAAAAATGAAGTCATTCCTAAGCCTTGGAATTGGAAAATCTACCCCCACCTTAGAGGCACCAAAGCCTGCGAGTGGCATCCTCCCCCATCAAGAAGAGGAGAGTTTGGCAAACCTTTGGGTGGACATCACCAAGTGAGTTGATTCAGTGCATTGGACATCAGTTTTAACAAAGAGCAGTTACAGTTACAGGAGCCTAATCCTGCAGACATCAGAACTTCCAGTAGATTGCAGGATTAGGCTATTGCAAAGTAGTGGTTTTACACCAAAAAACAATAATGTTTCAAAAATTGTATCTGCTTATCTGGTTTTCTTTCCATTCTTTTCTAAACTTGAACCCGTCTCTCTTTAGTTTAGTGTAAGATTAGAAAAGCAAATACTATGTGTATGTTAAATTAATTTAGTTTTTGTCATGTCTATTTGAACATTTGATAGAAATAAATCTTTCATATATAGTTTTAGTTTTCATACTGTTTTATTAGAAAAAATAAGATTTAGAATCAAGTCTTTGAGTGTATATATTTTTTATAATTACAGATTTATGGCATTTTACACAATTTTAGTATAATGGCTTGTTTTTAACAAAACTACAGTTAATGACTGTATGATGGAGATGAAAACCAGCAGAAAATGTAAACAGAAGTTGGAGGTATGATATAATGTTCCAGGTATCGAGCCTAGTGCTTCAGGGAGGAAATATGTAACAAATCTGATTTTGCAGGTCAGAAGCTGGATGCTGCAAACTTGCCGGAGAAGTGAAGAATTACAGGGATGCTATTAAGGATGTCCAGGAAGCTGAAGAAAAGTTGATCAAGGATTTGAGTAATTCTGGACTCTCTTCATTTTCCCCGCAGTTGCATCAGGCCTTAGATGAATATTTGTCCGTTACAATGGAGGTAATGATCAGTGATATGCTCAACTTTATTGAAGAATGATGGTTTGAAGAATTGTTTTGTTCAAGAGTTTTTGTGTTAAACTGACTTTAGAGGAAACAGCAGTGTCTAGCTACTATGTAGCGTATTCAATTTAGATAAGTTAGTAACATGAACATACTGTGGTGTATAACCATAGTTTCACCATAAAAATATGCTGAATTCATGCTGTCTGTAAGATTACTGTATAAGTAGGCTGTCCATAAGTTAGATTATTATTGTAGGCTGTCAAGTAATTTTAAATATCTGATAGACTGTACTATTGATTACAAACATCCTAGTGGCTTCTATTTTTATGAGAATTATGAAAAGACTTAGATCATTAACATGCTTTTTAAACTTCAGTCATTCTGGGAGAAAAATTTGTAGCCTGCTTGATGCAATTCAAGATGTGCTTTTTGCAGCCCGTTACTTCCAAGATGCCTTATTTCATTTTAAAACCGTGAGTCACAACAATCTGCTTTAGTTGATCAGAATGCTGCAACTACTTCCGTTGTTACTATGATCCCAATTTCTGCATCAGTTGTCATTTTGTTGTGACTCCATAAAGTCAACCCAGAGCGCACTACTCTCCCAGTTCACCTTTTTGAAGGCAAGTCTGTGCCATTTTTTGTCTATGCTTTAGCCCTTCTTTACCGGATATTTCCACGTTTTCCTTTTTATATCTTTTATATATTTTAAATAACAAAATCAAACAGACATACTACTGTGGATTTACTTTTCAAATAATAGTATTATGAAAATGATTACAGGCAGTCCACGGTTAACACTGGGGTTCAGTTATCAGCCAAGTGCTGGTAACCAAAAATTGTTGTTGACTGAATAAATAGCATTTACGACACCGAAAGTGCCTGTGATCGGCTTAACAGCGCTGTTAACTGGTTAACAGTACCGTTAATTTGCTTATTGCTGCTGATAAACCTCTTACTGGCGCCGAAAATCTGATTAACGTCATCGTTAGCAAAGCACCGTCGTTAACCAGGGACTCTCCCTGTAGTAATTAGTATGCAGGACTGACAAATTGGTGTTTTGGAAATGGTATAAACTTGGAAACAACCAATTTCTGGTCTTTGGATCCTCTGAAATTCCATTTTTATAGGCCACTTTTTATCTGTATGCTGAGATTTGATTGCATTAGGAATTTCTGTACACTCATGAAGTATAAATTAAATTTTCAGATGAAACCAAAGAGTGAAGAAACAAGTTCAACAGTTCAGCAGGTGCTGGGAGATCCTGTGAAACAGTACCATGCTTTGTATGAACCTCTAGATACTTTTCGAAGACGTCGTGATGCCCAACTAATTGCAGTTCAGAAAATTCAAGATAAACTGGATAGATTAAAGTTAAAGGTTAGTTGTTTGTGATAAATTTTATTTAGATTACTGTTCCCATTTTATTACCTAATGTACTTGTGATAATTGTTTTAAAGGTCAGTTTGGTATAGTATTGATAAAATAATTTATTCATATGTAAAGAGCCCAAGAGAAAAAACTGATATCATGGCCATGATTGATCTGATAGCTGAATTAACAGCAGTTGATCCCAGGTTTCTTCATGAAAGGTCTTTTAGCAGCTGGTATGGAAAGCGATGGAGAGTTGTATGTAAGGTAGTTCTGTATTGGTCACTTCAGAGGAAGAAACTTCATACTCTGCTCTCCAGAGACACTTGTTAGAAGACCCAGTGTGACAATGAGAATGCGGTGCTTTCAATGTGGCATGGCCGTTGGCTCCTAAAGAATGGAAGGGTGGTGTCTGAACATGTCTTATCCTTTTAGGATGAAAAATAGTCTCAATTAGTCTTTCAGTCTGGAATGGGGGCATTTTAAATTCAGATCTTAAAGGAAAAGTCTAAGAAATGATGATGACAATGATAAATTTTTTTGCTGTCTTAACTAAGACTTAAAATGTGGCACCATTTCCTTAGTGAGTTGCTATATCATTTTCTGTTAATCTAATATTTTTCAAAATCTTTTCAGGGGAAAAGGACTACTGATGTAATAGTGGAACGGGATAGTGCCCAGCGCCATTTGAAAGATCTTAATAAGCAGTTGCTAAACGAGTCCAGAAAGTTTCACTCTCTCCGTCAGCCTTTCTTACAACCCTGCATTCAAGCCTATGTCCAGACTCAGGTAAGTGGTTTTTAATCATTCTTCTTATGCAGCTTATTTTAGTGAAAGGATGGTCTTTTAGGTTTTTCCACTTCATTTTTGTCATGATTTTAAATACTGTATATTTCGGCGTATAAGTCGACCCCCCAATTCTGAGTAAATTTGTATGATTTTAACTAATATCGGGTATATTAGTCGACCTATAAAATGTGAGGCCAACCGTACGCTCAAAATAAGCAGCAGGGTAAAACGTATATAAAATAACCTGAATGTAATTACGGTACATATGTTGCTCTACTTACCATAAGAAATACAGGAAATATACTCGGTATATTAACAAATCTGTGTAATATATAAAAGATGAATACCGGCAAATATGATTAGAAATGACGAAACGAAAGATACGTTACTCGAGTGTAATGTAAACAAACAAAGCGCTAACTAACGCTGCATAACAGCCTACGTATATATGTATGTACAAACTGCCACTCAAGTTAATATTTTGATTGGGTTGTTAAAACGACGTCCCGGTGTTTAATTATGTTGGAAAATTCTTGACCATTGGTTCTTCTATGTCATAAACAGGCTCATTTGAGGGAAAACGAACCTGCAGTTGATTCACCAGATTTAAACTAGGATCCTTATGCTGAAACCGTGAATGATAATTTGTTTGATGAATTGTTTAATTCAAGTGACGATGACTCAAGTAATTTTGAAGGATTTTAAATACATATTTACTATTACATTTTAATTTTTTTTATTTCATAAAGTGATAAATAAAGATTTCATACCATAAGTGTTTTTGAACAATACCCCGGTAAATACAAAACTGTCAGAGTGAACGCATCCTTGTCAATTACTGTACTACAAATGGCTACGCAATGTTTACGCTTGCTGTGCGATTAGGGTTTCTTCAAGTTACTTAGATTTTTTTCATTTTATTTAAGGTAATGGATGTTCTAATGTATTATTATTGTCGTATTACAGTGTGAAATGTTTTTAATACTGGTATTTACATACATAGTTACCTCAACAAGGCTGTCATTGTTAATAGCCTACTGTAAAGCCTGGATTCCTGTACCGATATGCCAAAATAATAAAGATTCACTTTTTGGTACTGTTAGATAAGTCGACCCCCTAATTTTGGCATGATTTTTGGGTGCTAAAGGGTCGACTTATACGCCGAAATATACGGTATATTGAGGAATGAGTTATATTACAATCTGCTGAGGAAAATCTTGGCAAATTTCATAGGGCATCTTGGTTTCTTTTGCACATTAATGAAAAATAGCAGGCATTAAACAGGATTTTGAATTCAATAAGTATTTCAAGTTACAGATGGAATTAGTATTTTATTCTATGTAAAAAATTTTTCAAAAGAATTGTTGCCCTTAGAGGTAAAGAAGTGAGTAGTCATGACCATACTGTATGTTGTTTCATTAGATTATTATAGTATAATCCTTTATTCCTTTAATATATTAAATTGGTAGTAAACTCCTTACTTTGGTTTTGTTTGTTTAAGAAAAATCAGCATTTTCAGCAAAATATGGAAAGTTTTTACATTTACTTTGAGAATTATACTACAGTACATGGTTCATAGTATAGTGCAGATGATAGCAATGAGATGCAGCAGGACAATATAACTTTGCCATTAGTATTTTTACATATTACAATTGCAAGGCTGAAACTTGAAGCAGTTCTTTATAAAGTGCTGCTTTGAAAAAAAAATAGTGGTACTTAAACTTGCATCTAACCATAATAATGAAAAGCAAGCAGTAGTGTGTCCTGGTAAGGTTGACAAAAAAAAAATTGAGTGAATATAAGTGGTACTTTATGGATATACCTACATTAGTTTAATTTTATTTTCAAAACATGAATATTGTATGTATGTACGAATGTAGATTGCTCATCTAGTTAAACACGAAGTGATAATAGTAATAATTTATTTAATTCTGGAGTGAAGTACCAATGAGCATTCATTTTCTTGGTTTCAGTGTTGAAATGTCATTTTTTTTTCGTTTTAGTGTTATGAAGTTATTTCCCATCAAAAGTAGATGTGCAGCCACTGCCATTAGATCTGCAATGCAATGACACATTAAATAACAGTAGTAATTTTCAGATTGCAAAGGATAATGTCTTAAAAATATATGCTCTTGAAAGTTTAGGGTATTAACAGTAGCAAAGTAAATTGTCGTTTTAAGAAAATAATTTGAAAGCCGAGTGATGGTATGATTAAAGATGTATATCCTCTAGTACGTATTCATCATGGATTGTTTTCATCACAGAAATAAACTTTTCATTGTAGGTTGACTACTATGGTACTGCAAATTCACAGTTCAGCAGTCAGGTTCAGGTAAGTCGTGGAGCCCACCAGATTAAAGATGCTGAGTACGAAGCAATAATGGGAGATCACTTGAGGAAGATTAAATCTCTCAACATTGTAGCAATGTAACAGATGAAAATGTTACTCAATTGTTGTGAACATTTTTTAGTGTAACCATTAGCAATGATTTGGGTATCTGTATGCTAGCTTTGTTTGAAATTCAGTAGTTTTGTAACTAATGGTAAAGTACTAATTTTTTGCAAAGCATTAGTATACTTGTTTGCTGATAATGGATATTTTTATTGATAATAGCATGGTGCAACTGCATTTTAAAAGTTACTAGTCTCTTGAGAGAGGATGGCGTACGTGTGAGGAGAAAGAAGACTTGAGAAGAATCTCTTATAATTCATGTAAAAATTTGAATGGGACCACAATTTCAAAATACCTCATCTCACACTTTCATGCTTATGCATAGTCCAGCCTTTTTATGAGTCCTAAAATATTTAGTTACTACCTTGATAATTAATACTTCATATTTATGGATTTTTGTAAAAACCTATACGTATTCCTTTACACCATCCCTCTGTGAGCTTCATTTGAAGCTTGACGTCTGATTGAAGTAATATACAGAATAATTCATAAGACTCAGATATGAATCTAACTGTAGGTAGCTAGCTCAGAATAGCAATTAACAGTGTTTATACTGGGTCAAACATACTCTAGGAAGTGTAAAATCTCAGGTTTTAGTTCTTGTGTGACTGGGGACAGGAGCCGGATAAGGATGTAAACTAGCAGCTTTAAGCCACTTGTCAATATTCAGTAAATTTTGCCTACCGACAACTTATGCAGTAGCCTATTCTAAGTTTTACCGTCACCTTAATAGTTTTTCACTAAAGAATGGTAGTATAATGAGAGCCATAATTGTCATGCAGTGTAACCATGATACACAGTATGGAAATGTGTGTGAGATTTGTAAAATGGAATAGGCAAGACATATTGGAGAAAGGAGAGAGTAAATTTTTGAATAAGGATGTGGTGCCTTGTAAAGGAAACTACATTAGTTATGAGAGATTTAATATAAACCATAATTAGAGAGATAATAAATATGAATTTAATTTTTTTTAATAATGTTGCAGGTACATTACTAGTTATGTATTGAGTGATATTTGTGAGCTTGCAAATATTAATGTTGTAAAATGTTCAGTATGAATTTTTCCTTCACTTTGTGGTGTAGGTTAAAGAGAGCCATTGTTGCTTTGAATAGAAGTGCTTTATTTTTATAAAGGGAATCTTAATTGTGTGTTATATACACAAACTACAGAAAGGATCACTTAAATAACTTTTACTTAATAGAAATTGTAGATCAAGCATATTCATTACTCAGAACAATAATTTTGCTTATATTTTAATTGTTTCTGTAGAACATTGACGGAATGGTGCTTCAGCTGATTGCCGATGGTTGAGAAATGTTTTGAAATTTGATTTATGTATTTTCTTATAGTCAGTACCAATAATTGATTCAGTTCATGTATGCTTATGATTTACTATTGTTGGAAAGGCAATTCCAGTTTTGCATTGCTTTTAATATTAATTACATTTTTTTCTACTTTTTGGTTTGCAGTATTTAGACACGAGGATTCTGTGTCTATGAAAATGCAAAAATACATGTTGCAAATTACTGAAGCAGTTTGACATTTTAATAAATGTCATATTCTATTATTTCAAATTTTCTTGAGCTATTTTACTTAAATCTTTTACTGGTAGCGTGCAGAAAATGTTCATATTAATGGGTCCGCTTGTTTCCACATGCAAGATAGCACAGTTCATTCATTGGACTTCTTTTTTTTATATAGTGATAAAATTTCTTAGGAATAAGAAAATGTTTTGTCAAAGATATATGGAAAATATTGTTACCTAAATTAAATTTAAGGAAATAGACTGGAATTTGATTAAAATCTCCCATCAACTAATGAGGACATAAAAACCTTTTATTTTATTACTTCGTGTATTTTATATATATAAAGCTGTTAAGGCTAATTTGGAAGCCTTTGATTCACTAAAGGTACTTGGTGTTGGACCCTCCTCCTTGTGAAAAAGTCACTTGACCCAGTGGCTGTGACTGAATTTTTGGACGTTGTTTAGTGTAGGTACATGTTAATGTGTAAACAGTGCTATGTTTATGAAGGATCAGCACACTGTTGTGCGTATTGAACTCTGAAAATTATTTTGTGCTCCAAACAAGACCATTGAATTGTAGCCAATAAGCTTTAGGTGGAGGTTGGAGGCATTTTGGTAATAATGTTACATTCCTAAACAATCAAGACGTGAACATGTTAAAAATTGTTAAAATTGACTACAGTCTACCTGGCTCAGAACATTGATCTACAAAAGCCAGTCTGGAGCATGATGATGTAATGAGGATACACTTGATGTGTAGACCTTTGCAATTACAAAAGGAATGGGTATCAGAAAGATTCAGTCACCCATTTAAGTTAATGTACCGTAAGTCTTGGAGGAGAAGACTATATTCAAGTGACCTACAATTAAGAGTAGAATTGGAGGAAGAGATGGTAAAAATCTTTGGAAGATGGAAGTGTGGAATGAAAAAAAGAAGACAGTCATTTTAAGCAAAACAAAGTCGATGGTAATTGGAAAGGAAACAAAAGTACTGTCAAGGAAGTGGTCACTTAGGACTGTGTATCAAATAGTGTCACAAGCTGCCCAAAATGTATAAAAATTAATGGAAAGAAGGAGGAAGAACGCTGTTGTGGTGGGTGATTTGATCAATGAGTACAGTTAATTGTTTAGATGACTCGTCGCTGGATCTGTTAATTATATTATTGTGGAAGGACATGTACTAAATCTTGGACATTTATCTCATCTTGTGGATATGGTGGACTGGGAAGCTGATACCGAGAGGGTTGTACGAAAAACAGCTTCGGCCTGGGCTAGTGTTGTGTGTGTTAGAATTAAAATAAATTAGCTTTGATTGGTCAACAGCAAAAATGTGCAAAATATTTGAGGTTTCTGAAGGAGTCATGATGAAATGGCCAGATTCATAGTATGCTACATTTGAACAAAAAAGAAAAAACACAATTGCTAAGGCTAATATAGCCTGAATATTTGATGAGTGAGGACAAGCAAAGAGGCCCAGAAAATCTCAGAAATGGAACATGGATGGAGATTTAAACCACTACCAAATTCAGGCAAAAAATGCATGACAGAAGAGAGTGGAGAGAGCTAATTTCTTGTCCAACCCTGCAAAGTGATTACCAGATGATGATGATAACTGTTGAAACTGTTAATGAAACAGCAAAGGGCAAAACAGGAAGTTAAGATTACAAAAGAGATTACGTAATTACTCCATGGTCTGCACAACAACAGTTTAGCATTTGATAAATAATAATTTGGCTTGAAGTGGTAATGAAAAAACATTTTAATCAACTTTTATTACATAATACAACATTAAATATACAGTACTGTACATCAATCATACCCGACATTATAAATGGATGGCTAAGTATGAGCCTAATGCACCAATATGAGTCAATGCAATTATTCTATATACAACAGAATGTAAGAAAACAATTTATATATGCACTGTGTGGTAGGCTCTTTGGTACATTTGTACCATGTGATGAAAATTCAAGGACCAATACAGGGTATCTTCTAGAATGTGTCAGAAGTTTGGCTGGCAAACCAGAAAATCATCATTTTACAGTAAATTACATAAAAAAGTTGTCAATATATTTTATGTAAATTTCCTGGTGTTCAAGCTTGTGAATAATTTCATAGACATTTCATGGAATAACAGTATGTTACAGGATAAATTTGTGAAAATGGAAACTCCTAATAGCAGTATACCTCATAATCACAATTCGAAACCAAAAGGTCAGCTTTTATTGCATCCCACATATAAAGAGGTAGGTATGTTGTGTTGTAAGATTGAGGACGTGTCCATAGAAGCAAGTTCAAGTAATCAAATAATAGTTAAGTTATATACGTTCTTGCAAGTAACCCGAGAAGTTCCTTGCATTAAAGTTAAGGAAAGGATAAGATACATTAATGGAAGAGAGAGAGAGGAGATTCTTCTCAGACAAGAGACAATTTGTGCCAAAAATTGAAGAGGATTTGAAGTTATGCACTTCTAAGGAATAAAATAGTACTGGGACCTATACTCTAGTAAATAAGATAAAAGAAATGACTACATATGCCAAAAGTGTGGTATTGACAAGTTTGTCAGCTGAGTGGAATCCACTTAAATGATAACCAATACTTTAACATACCAGACCATCTTTCAAGGAACAACAAGTGAATACTCCAAAGCAACAGGTAACATGCTTTTAGGTAAGAAATTGTTGAAATTTAAATTATTGCATTCATACAGTACAGAACTAGTTCCATCTGCATAGATTTCCATGAAGTTCCTGCATTTCAATTAAAAACACTTTTAATTTTGACAATGACAGATTTCTTCCTGTTAAACACATTTCCTAATCAATATCATCACATGAAGAACATTAATGTAATAGTAGTACAAAGACACAAGAACATAAAGACAGCTTGGATTATTATTGCCAAAATACTGAAAATGTCTAGCATTATCCCTGTATTTATATTTATAAGAAACATAAAAGGAATGATGTAATGTAGGAGGTTGTCTCATACTTGCCATGTACTGCATTTGTTCAAGTCACTCACACCAACAGAAATATATATTAAAACCTTGCTACCACTGACGGAGTTCTGCAGCCATGAGCTAAGATTCACATACACAAACTTCACATGGATATCACATATCACAAATGCTTTGAAGACAGACACTAAAAGAGTAACTGAACAATTAAATCACTATCAACTGTTTGTTCAGGCCTACAAGGAAAATTATTCATACAGCATGGCTGAAGTTTAATTTTCACGTGTATCCAAATCTGCCCATTATTCTTTCCAATAATACCCTGTATTTTTTATTGCCTTAGTAAATTTTGGCAACCATTAGTAACAGTTATAAGGTAAAGTATACAGGTCTAGACACTGAAATTCAGTTTGCTCCATTTTTCAAAATGTCCATGTAATCATTTGGCATATGCAAAAAAAAAAAAAACAATTTGGAATAAATTGAACAAAATTGTTCAAAAGATTATTTGCATTTAAGAAGATTTTTGCACCAGTTTGCCAATTTTTGTGTAAAAGATAAACCAAGCACTTTTTAAAGATCTTATTCATTCATTACTGTTTGTCTATGCTATGCAATAATTCCTAATCAAAGCTGCTATCTGGTTTCTTAGTTGCTAATGACTCAACTCTGGTCCTATTCACAGCTTTTTGTAATGTTTTACATAACATCCTATTAAGCCTAATGTTTTCTCAGCCTGGTAATTAATTAAATAATAAAACACCACACGGCAACACAGAAACATTGTACAACTACATTCAATGCAGAAAACATAAAAACTTGGAATGGGTTTCTTCAAATTCTGACTTTTGCTCTCAACAAATTTATTTACTAATAGGACATCATATTCAGATGATACTTGGAAGGACTTTGTCAAATTCCCTTTACAGTGATACCTTTGATCATAAAAATTTTCAGATGCTAGACTAGACAGGTTTAGGCCTAATTACTTTTACCAAGAGAAAACCATCTATGATACAAACATAACTACTTTGCCTATAAAGTACTAAAATCTGGCTCAAAAAAACTGATGATAAAATGATCAGGGAAACCCACTTTGTCCATCTAAGGTAAATGTAAAGGAAAAATTAATTAAATCCTTAGTTCAACATTTGATATAAAAACACTATCCTGGGAAACATCAGACATCCTGCGTTCAAACTCCGGCACTATAAATTTCCTAAAGTTTATTTTGAGTGAGAGCACTTGAAGAAACTTGTCATGGAGTAAGAAAATGTCTGGTTGGTACAAGGTTATTAAAATCTTATTCAAAGTTTATAAAAACTATAGAATAAATTAAAATGGCTCTATTTGGACGTACTTATTAAAATTCATAGTAAAGCTTTGTAGAGGAACACTTACCTGTATATACAGTACTGGCAGGCGTGGTGACTCGGAAAATATAAACACACACACGTTCATACATGTACTTACAATATAGTACAGCTTTTTATCAGTGTGGAAAATTTTCCAGTGTCTTTTTCAACAATACATCAACTTTAATTCAACAACCTTCACAAAACATTTGAAGTCACCCGGTACCTGATCTGTGGTATATTTTTTCCCTCTTTTTAAGCACAGCCACTTGGCAATGCGTAAAGTTCATAGCCACACTTCCTTTGACTTTGGTTTCTGTGATATTTCTGCAGTTGATTGGATTAATAATTAAAGTGTAAATTGGCACTCCAAAAAGACCATAATGTATGCAGTACATAATTTGCATTGTACATGAATACTAAAATAGCATTTCATGTAGTATTAATCACAAAAAGCCTTATCTAAGGGGCTTCTCTCATCCACAAGGGCACTAGAATATTCAACATTATAGTTAAATCAATTTCATTATTTTTATGACAGTTTATTTCCTTTGTATAAAAATACACAAACTACAAGTCGTGAGTTCACTTTTCACGAGATCTATATGCTTCCTTTCTGGATCTTTGAGAATCTTAATTACTTTGATCTCAACCTTAAGTATGAGACAATGCACTTTTGCATTTCACATATTGTTTCTTAATTTACAGAAAAACAGTCTTAAAAGTTTTTCCATTACAATCATTGCCAAGTTAAGCTGCAGGACTTTCAAGATATGGTGTCAGAGAGGATCACAGTTGACCTTCCAAAGGTTGCCTTAAAGATAAAATAGAAATATTCAACAATCTTGGATGGTAATGTTCAATATCATCAGGGTGCACATGGCAACCTACAACATAGGTAACTAACATGCGACTAAATCAACCCAAGACCTCAAGTGAGAAGATTTTGTGTCTGTTCCACCTCGGGATCATCGGGTGTTGATATGCTTTGACTGCTGCTTGAACTGGCTTCATCTTCTGCATCACCTGTGGAAAAATTCCTTAATAAGTTGCTGATAAAACTACTTTTCTGAAACTTTTGATTCTAACATTTTACTATTCATAAATATACAAAAAGGGGAGCCCCTCAGTAGACTGTTATATACTACTACTAAAAAATTAACTTTTGTGGGAAGTTTATCAGACTATTAAGAAAAGCTATAATTGCAATAAATTTTTGAATAAGCCTACCATAGTGAATTAACTGAAAATGTCTGATACTTATTGATGCATCTTAAAGCTAAAGAATGCAAGCAAGAAGTTAATTAGATGCATACAAGCTGTGGATAAAAAATGGGCATGAAAGCACCTTGAAAGTACTAGTTTCAAGTCAGAAAGGAGGTCAACTAGCAATTCAATTATGCTGCATGTTTAACATATCAACAGCTAAGCTGTGCTTTAGAAATCTGAATTGTTCAAGGCCTAACTCCATAAACTTTCATACTGACTTGAGTCCGAATAAGGTTCTTCTGAATGGAAGAACAGGCAATTTCTTTTCTCAGGGTAAAGGCAGTGAGGATGAAACTTGCAGATAAAAAAAAACTAAAACATGCCAGTCATACCATTTAAAAATATTAACCTACCCCCAATCCTCATGTTTTCCATATCTTTTACCACATTAAGGTACTAATTTTCCACACTAAATGAATACAAAAGTTCAACTAAATTATACAATTCAAAAATTACACTGCTGAGGTCAACATACAATCCAGTTTTTTCTAATTTACATTATTCACGCTCATCACTCAAACTTCATTCATACAAAAAAACTTTAATGTTCTTGTTAATTTAGCAAGGAATGATATTCTAAAAGAGGGGACAGAGGCAAAGGTCCAACATGAGCAACAGATTACTTACTCTATCATGCAGGTTCACAATTTGTATATGGTATACTTAGGTAGACAAAACAGTTTTTAATGAGGCCTTAATTTGCATTTTCATTTTAACAATCCCTACACTTGAATATACTATTTAAATGAAGTGTTAAGAGTTAGTTAACTAATTGCCTTCTGTCTTGAGAGGGGAAAAGCAAACAGTTGTATGGGCTGAGGCAGCAATCATCAGACGATTCCCTGCACAGCAGTCATGAATGTACATGGCCCTCTATTTTGAGTTAATTGCTTTATCTTATTTATATATAGTACATATAATAATGGTATTAATGCATCACCAAGAATACTGATCTAAGAGCAAGATCATCTTCATGGCTCTCAATTACATATTGCAACCAACAGTAATACTTGAATACTGTATTAACATTTGCTCAATCTGCATTATACCTGGTTTTGGTCATACAACAACAAATGGAAATTAAGGCTTTATAATACATAGTTTTGGTATAAAAACATCAATGAAATTGGAAGTAAAGGTACATATACATGGAAGTTACAAAATCTTTTTTTTTTTTTTGGAACGAAAAAAAAAAATCTTTTACTGCGGGTAAATGGAAGAGATTAAAAATTAAAAAAAAGGTTGTGTGGCTTTTGGTAAAAGAAATGCCAAGCCATTTTATGTGATCCTCAGTCAAGCCCAAGTACAGTATTCAGTATTACCAATTAAAGATCATGGCGATAAAGGTTGCCTACAGACCTTAAGCAACAGAAAATGGCTTTTTATAATTATGCCATTCCATCTACCAGAAGAGCAAGTAAGGCAAATCCCAAAGACTGTACGATGGAACTTTTGGGAGCAAAAACCTCCGTCACTGCAGGACTGGTAAAAAAATATGTCACAATCTTTGGCTTAACCCAAATTCTGGCAAAAACCATAGATGCAAAGGTTCAACTGCTTTGAAAACCCTAAACCAACCTCGAGACAGGGGGACTAACTCCTCAAAATGGGATAAACATTTCAACTCTGTGCGGAAGGGAAGATGAAACATGAGAAAAATTTAGCAATGTAACTACTTAGACATTACTTGGTTCTGCACTTATAATTAAATAATAGAGGTCTATAAATATTGCAAACACTTCTTAATACAAAATTAAGCTTTTCCATGTAAAATAATGTTTTAATATACAAAAGCTTACCAAAGAGCCAAGTAAAGTAACAGATTGATGAAGCAAGATATTTATATGTATGTCAAATTTCTACTGCATTCATTTATAGTAACTCCTTACAGTATTTAGTAAGAGCAAATATGCAAGCATGAAAAAAAGTTACAAAAAATTGCTGAATATGCAAAGTTAAGCGAAGGATACATAACATGCATTTAAGACAAATGAAAGACATTATATACCATTTTTCAGGAATGGAATGGAGTATGAAGATTAGGTTATCATACTTATAATCTCTCAGGACCAATAAACATATCAAAGTATCAGGGGGCTTATTATCATCTTAAGACCAGCTGCTGTGTAATAGGGGGCAAGTACTAAGAGCCAAAATACTACAGCAGTTTTCCCTCTAAATTTTGGCTACATTTTTAACTAATTCTTAAAGGTGTGCATTATTACAAAACCACAGGCTTAAAAGGATTTATTAAATGAGGGTAGAAAACTGGAACTAGAAAAGACAATTAGATTGTTCATTCACTCAACTAAGGGGAACAGAATGAATGAAAATTAGACAGACAGAAATGAAACAGAATGAATGAAAATTAGACAGACAGAAATGCAGAAGGGATTAGTAATGGACAAAGGAAATAAAATTGTTACATCTTACTTGCACTGTTGGGTTTGACTGTTAGTGGTAATACAACATGAAGGACTGATGTCAAAACCAAGTTATCTGTGTTATCATTCACACCAACTTATGTAACAACAGGAAACTATTCACATGGGCTACAAAGTTTAAACAAATTATACTCTCTGATGGCTCATTTCAGTACATTATGTAACTTATATACCTACACATCTTTAATGCTAGACAAACTGAACGAACTATGTAGCTGAAAACTATAACGGAGCAAAAATACTAAATTTCTTTTAGTTTATGGCATTTAATCTGAACAACTTAATATCCAACAGACCAGAAGACATTAAATATGAAGCTGCTTGGAGCTCTGTATTGATATAAATCACTGAAATATGTATTAATCTGATGAAAAGCAAAGAGGAGTAAGAGTTTTAAAACCAATATAATTAAGATTTCCCTGACAATGGAGCAGAAAAGTACAAAAACTTTACATTTAGTAGAAAATTACACTTGTCAAAGAGTATTCTTAGAAAAAAAACCTGTGCTCTCAACTGTGAGCTACCATGCCAAGATGCATAAGGAAAAGGAAAACAAAACCAACACTCACCTGCTATGGTTCTGTCACATTCTTCTTTGTCGGCAGTAATGTAGCAGGCATTGATATAGAAGAATAACGCACCAAAGATATTTACAACTGCGCAGATATACATGGAATACTGCAATGACTGTTCGGTAGTAGAAAAAAATTATATTTAGTATCAAAACCATATTTACAGGAAATAGAAATAAATTTTCTTGTTACTGAAGACTTCAAAAGCTTAGAGATTTTTAACTGCTTTCTCTAGTCTAGCTCAAGTACTTTGATATCAAGAAATGTATAAAAAAAAAAGCAGGGGAGGAATACCATATTATTCTCCTGTTGACTCAAATTTTTTTGACAAACTGCATTTTTCATGGGGTAAACTTCCAAAAATTGTCCAAATTTAGCCAGGAACTTCTGACTAAATTTGGCTACATGTACCCTACTTCATCCAAAGCAGCCTCTATTTTCCCATGGTAAAGTATAAACCATATTGCAGTCTCTTATTATAACTTTTGTTCCAGTACACAATAGCCTCCCACAATAGGCTTTATCTTGTTAAATTTTAGTGGACAAACTCCTCCACAGTACTATTTTTTCTTACCCAGTGAGTTTCCTTCCCTGACTGTTTAAGTTCATGTGCACCTTTCATGATTAAAAAATAGAATAAAAGTTTAAATTCCTACTGTATCAGATGCATGCATGTCCATTGCACAACTGAAAATTTAGCAATGTGAAGATAAAACTATAATAAGAAAAAAACTTATGCTGTTTAACCAACCTTAAATTTAACGTAGAGATCTTCAGGTTCTGGTTCAGGAGTTGTTGTAATTATACTCGTCTCATTGAACATATCATTCGAAAATATGGTACCCTCCAGCGGCGAAATGGTCGTCAGGAGAGTTTCGTTTCTTGGTGGAATTATAGGCTTGATTGCCTCTGCAACCTGAAACAGGAATAGTACTGTAACTCTAACAGTAAATTCTAAGCTAGGCATTTCTGAGGATCAGCCATTATCACACCCAATAAACACTTATGTCAAAATTTAAAAAATAAGGCTGCTAATACTTAACTTGTCAAATTAAAAGTACTAAGGATAAATTCTATACTGTATCTACATCTCTATAATAACAACAGATCTGACACCCTCAAAGCTCTCTTAACTGGTATAAGTATAAAAAGCAGCAGCTGCTGCAGTTTATCTCAAAACAACTATAATTTCTTCACAACTACCTTAATCAGCCTTTGAATTTCACTGCATGTTATCAAGATATGTATCATACTGGGTGCAGTACTATACTTACCACACCAATGAGGTAGGGACTCCCAGCATCCCCTAAAGCATGAGAAAAGAGAATTTGGAAGGCTTCTGCTGAAGACCTTCTGGTGGGGATGACAACATACTGCAAAATAAGAAAAAAAGAAAAGATGATTTCTGAAGACAGCATTTACATAAACTGTATGTACTACTTGGAATTTGCTATATATAAATGTACTTTTAAATGATATCAGAGGAACTGTAAAAATTGCACATTCTATAAACACTACAAATCGCAGTTATGTCCTTACCAAAACGATGTCCGATACAACTGCCCAATTCATATTGAGGAACAGCTGTCCAAAGAAAACGACTATGTAAGAGGCAATTGTGTTGATTTGGGCCAGATACATGGCACCTATTAGTAAGGGAAAAGACAACAGGAGTCCAGTGCCACACACAACTGGATCTGCAAATGGAAACCTGTTGGAAGGAATACAAGGAACACATGTTAGAAACATAAGCATACATAATCAGAAGCACATGGGAAGATTTCATAAAATGGGCTATAGTACATTACTGTGAAACATTACTCTGAAACATGGCTGATTGTGGCTGCATAAAATTCAATCCTCCAAAGGAAGGTAAGTAAGAATTTCCAACATGACATCTTCTCTTACATCAAATGCGTTGGTGTTGGATTCAGAATACAAAAGTCATTCACTTCCTTAGACACTTGTAACACAAATACATGTACAGTACGCTATAGTATTCTTCACCTCAAGAACACGAAATCTAAAACATATAATGCACCCAAAGGAATGGTACATCACAACTCACTTGGCTCGCAGCTTTTGGCCTGAAAATGATCCCAATGGCACACCAACAATACCAGCTGTCATGGCAATGGCTCCAAAGATGAAAGCGACACTGCAAGAAAATATTAAGAAGTTATATATGTGATATTAATAGCCTTTAAATGTAACAGGAATTATGTTTATTGCCAGTAAAAACAGTATGCATAACCTTGAAATATGAAATATTTTATTAAGGAAATAAGTTTCATTTCAACAAGTACATAAATGCTAATGTTACCATATGAAAAATGTAATATTTTAAAAATCTAACTGCCTTAAAACCATTAATTGTAAAGAAATGGAAGTATATTTGACAAAAGTAATTTTTTTTAAATTAAAGGAAACCTTAAAAACCAAGAGACACATGAAAACTTTCAAATCAGGACAATTTTCGTCGAAAAGAAACTATATAGAATTCAGGACCAAAATAAGTGTGTATGCATTTCAGTAGATGTATTTAAAAAAAAAAAAATAAAAAAAAATAAAAAAACAACCTGTCTGATGCAAATTAATGGTACAGGGTAACCTTAATACTTAATTTTGTATCTTGGTAATGCATTTTAAAACAATAGAAATCCATGATTTATAACAATCCCTCCAAATACTTACTCTGCAACATTTGAATTGGGATTCTCTTGAATCTTGACCCCAAGTTCTGTGAAGAGAGGGCCCCACCAGGCCAGCGCTCCCGCCACAAAAGTAACACATGTGAAGGAGAGGGTTGACAGAATGAAACTCATGCTGTTGGGTTGGGTAAAGGTGAAAAACAGGTGTCAATATAAATATAAATAGCTGATCTTTGCCAGGTCAAAAAAGTTGTTTTAGTAAGAGATATGAGTGACATTAAAAGTAATTAATATAGACTCATAAGTTTGTTTCAAGTGCTTATTACAACAGGTTGCAGATACTCTTAGAAAAACTGTGCAATGTGTCTCAGTTTATTTGTACTACTGATGGTGGAATGAGGGTAATACTGGCCACTTAAGAGTATACTATGACTACCTCCACAATGTTAAAAAAAAAGTACATAGTCCTGATCAAAATTTAAGCTACTCTTCCTTGGCACATAGCCCACAGCTTCACAAAATTTAACTGAAAACTGTCAAATATAATATATTTTGAGTTAATATCTTGTCAAGAGAGAGACAATTACGTAGATACTGGTGCACATAAAATTAAAAGACTTCACAAGTGGAGGTTATAACTCTTTATGAAATACCTTTGAAGAAAAGGACAAAATAAGACGAAAGAAAGGCATCCTTACTTTGAGAAAAGATATTTCAGATCACTCCAGAATGAAGTGGCCTGCAAGTGCTGACCTCCCTCACTTCCCCCTCTCTCTGGCTCCTCCATGAGGAAGATGATCAACACCAAAGCGAGAAGCCCCATGGCTGGAGTCACACGCAGACCGTACCGCCACGCTTCTGAGGGGACTGTGAGTGTGCCTGCAGCTGCTACAAGCTTCTTAACTTCAGCACCAATGATATACCCCAAGCCACTGAGCGAGAGAAAGGATTTCCTGTTAATATCTTACATAAACAAATGAAAATATAAGAAATAGTTAACAGGTCAAATTAACTTATACTATTCCAAATAAACAATAGCAACTAAATTAAAGGAAAGCTTTACTTACCTCCCAACAGGAATTGCAAAGTAAAAAATGGTAAGCATCTTGGATCTGAGATCCTTGACGAAGAGATCAGAAATGATGGTCGGGGCAATGGTGGAGTAACTGGCTTCTCCGACCCCAACAAAACACCTGAAGAGCAGGAATAATCCATAATTCTGAAATAAAAAAAAATATCACTTAGAAGAAGAATGAAGATATTTCAAAACTGTATACACACATTCTATTCTTTGGAAACTTTCTTTGCAAGTTACTGATCTTTCAGTCATTTTGTGTTATATTAATAATAATAAGTGTATCATTTTAATAATATAATAAGTATAATGGGTGTATCATTGTAATAATAATAATAAGTATATCATTTATAAAGAATGTTTTTACAAGAACATATCACTGGAAGTACAATGACCATATTGGCCAAGATGATAATAAGGCTTGAGCTGAGCATTTATTTGTAAATATGTAGAACAAACAATGACTGTTAATTCGTGGACAGCAAATTAGAATAAATTAATAAGTAACAATTACTGCCTAATATTGTGCATAGAAAATACACCCAAATATTTAATTTATGAATGAAAATCACATGCAAATATTTAGTATACTGCTATTGCAAAAGGAATTTGCAACACCACAGTACCTGCAACCTTTCACAGAATGTACCCTGTCCCTGACAGGTAAAAATCCCATACGAATTTGGGCAATAAACTCTTTGTAGTCACATGAAGAAAATATATATATATATAAAGTCAATTCAAACATTAACTACGATATAAAAATCGACACTGAAGACTACTGTCGAGGGACCACTGTTGCTGATAGAGGACAGGGCAGTACGTCACATCCCCTATTCACAGCGAGGGACTCAATGACACTAATGGCCCTTTAACAAGCACTAAGTAGCCAGTAAGCTGTACCCAGCAATAATGGATTGAGCCACAGGATGCACATAAGGCTGCCTGAAGCATCTATTGACCATGGGATCGAAGCCCTTGGCAACAGGGCAGTCGGATGTGACCTGGCCATCAATCCCTCCTTGGATTGATAGTGGCATGGGCTTAACTAGATTCAAGTAGGGGAGGTAATGCATCTGCTGCTCAAAACAAACCACACACCGTCAAGTGGGTCTTCCTTTCAAGGGATGCTAAACATCAAGTGATTCTACCCTCAATGAAACTATTTCAATATGAACGGCATTTGATCTGTATTTTCACGTGAGGGATGGGAAGATGATAACACCGCTTTTTAAATATTGCACTGCATTGTTCCTTGACGTGAACAAATTAAAAATTATAACTACTCCCTCTACTAAAAAAACATATTTCAGAGCTATAATTCTCATTTTCTAGTTAGATCATGGTGTATGCACACACATATATATACACTCATACATACATGCTAATGTACCACAGGGAAAGATGAAACACTTGGTATAAATCCTGACTGGTTTCAAACTTATAATATATATGCTATAAAGACAGTACAAAGGAATTAAAATTGAAAAGTGTTTCGTCCCAGAAGGATTTAAATCACTGTCTGGTTTTGAAAACACACACACACACACACACACACACACACACACACACACACACACACACACACACACTCGCGCGCACACACACAAACATGAAGGTTTAGAAAAAAATATTTAAAAAAATCAGAGACATAAAAAGTGAATGAATGAAGAAACAAATATATAATAAACAAGATCTTATCGCCAGCACCATCTATTGACAAAAAAAGACGATACAGATTAGGATGAAAGGGAGGGGGTGGGGGGCAATTTTGGGGGGAACTTACCGGCATGAAAGACCCTACGAGCGTGGCCAGGCACCAGAAGGATATGCCGATGGCCATGAGGATCTTTCGGGAGAAGCGGTCACCCAGGTAACCGAACAACGGCGCCATGATCATGTACACCAGGACGAAGGCTGTCTGCAGGAGGCCGCTCTGCGATTCGGACATCTTGAAGGTTTCCTGGATGTCCAGCAGAACGCCTGGAAGAGATTAAACACCATCAATTCTCTAGTCAATCAATGGGGTAAGCTCATGATTCTGCGTTTATCTGCAAGCATAAATGTTAATTCTGTGATTTATTACCCTAATGATCCTGACATTACTTTGATGTTTTCAAATTCTTATTATTATGATGATGATGATGATGATGATGATGATGATTATTATTGTTTTTCTAAAAGCACACTAATGTCTGCTAACACTTACTATAAACACTGTTTTCCTATAAAAGCACACTAACGTCTACTAAGACTTTCACTAAAACATTCATTTTCCTAAAAGCACACTAATGTCTACCAACACTTTCACTATAAACACTGTTTTTCTAAAAGCACACTAAAGTCTGCTAACACTTTCACTGTAAACTATCGCACTTCCTAAATGCACACTAATGTCTGCTAAACACTTTCACTATAAACATTCAGTTTTCCTAAACGCACATTAATGTCTGCCAACGCTTCCCCTGTGGAAAAAAAAAAAACTATTGCTCAATGCCTGCAAACACCGAGTAAATGGCTTCCCCTCTTTCCCAAACACGCTCTCTTTCTTGGACTATGCGCCAAGTCTGTTACCTACTAAAAAAGGCCTTGATGCTTGGCAGTCTTAGTTCAGAATTTATCCTCATTTGTTATTAATAAATAACACAAGGCGCTCCATCGCACTACTTTCTAGTCCACCGCCAATGATTTTAATACTCTTGCATTTGCATATACAAAAACCTGCTTCCTGGGTACACGATAATCAGTCATCGTCGGTCAATTACTCAACAAACAAACTAAATCAACAGGTTTATTTGTAATATAAGCCTTGGTAATTTCCCAGCAAAACATACTTCAGTATTAGATAAATAAGGGTTTAAATAATACAGTTTCAAGCCTTTTTTTTTTTCCCCAAACGCAAAAATTTTTTTTTCCGGTTGTACGATCAATTATAAATATAAATACATCACGTGAGCACTGAATTAAAAATATAAACACATCACGTGAGCGCCGAATTAAAAATATAAATACATCACGTGAGCGTTGAATTAAAAATATAAATACATCACGTGAGCGCAGAATTAAAAATATAAATACATCACGTGAGCGCCGAATGACCTGACCTTATAGGTCCCAGCGCTGCCCTAAATTCTATAAGTAATACAAATATGTCACACCAAGACTTAGTCGAAAAACATAGGGCAAATACTCAGAAAATCCCTCTTTAACTCTTCAAAACAATTACTTCCTTAAACCTCCGATTCTAAGAGAACAGATCTCTCTTATTCTATCGTTTGTTTGTTTGTATGGTGTTTTTACGTTTCATGGAACCATTGGTTATTCAGTAACGGGACCAACGGCTTTTCGTGACTTCCGAACCACGTCGAGAGTGAATTTCTATCACCAGAAATCCACATCTCTCACCCCTCAGTGGAATGTCCGAGAATCGCACTCGGTGGCCGGCCAAGACCATACCAACCACGCCACAGAGAAGCTTCTCTCTTATCCTATCAACGACTCTTGAGAGCGACTTAATTCTTAAACACCATCATCCAAGAAAACGAGTCAATATTGGCCGAGAGACGGAAATTCCCATTTGAACAACGGGATCCTTTGTAGGATAGGAGGATGGAGTCCCCAATGTGTATAAGAGCAGCATCAGAAGCTATGAACTGTGAGTCACATAAACTTGAGTAATACATCACTGACACTATAAAATTAAATATTTATTAGTACAGGAGACGAATCATTCAATGTCGCGGACTGTGACAGATCTACCATAAGAGGAAGCATAACAGGAAATGAAGTATTCAATGTCACAGATCTTTATCGGAGAAAGTAAGATGTTCATTATCGTAGAAAGATAAGGATTCGTTATCTAAACACGTGAGATACGTTACAGGATACTATAGTGAAAAATGCTGATGCTTCCTAAACGTGATTACTACCAAGCTATATTTGCTAGTCACAGAAATAAAAAAAAATATATCAGTTCGGCTTCTCCATTATCACCAAAAACAAATTGTTATTGACGTTATATTACAAAGCTCTATAACGCCAGGCATCATCCAGCTGCAACAGTTACGAAGCTAAAACGAAAAAGAGCCGAAAAAAATCAGTAAAAAAAGGAGCGAAAGAAAAATGGCAAAAAGGGCACCTTCTCTGCTCTAATGTCCGACGAAGATATTTCCAAGAAAGGTTTCAACTGGGCAACTACAGGGCCACGCCGTGATTTGGGACAGATGAAGGTTCAAGGGCCACGTGACCCCCCAATTACACTTTGAATGTAACACATTGAGGTCCAATCTACTCAAAAGTACTGAGAAGTGAAGGAATTCGGAATCAATTCTCAAGTTCAAAACCAAAGCTTTCGAGTGGCACTTTTAAATCTGTCATGATTTAAAGCTGCAATTTAATCTTTAAACAGATGAAACGTGAAAAAAATTCCAGTTATGAAATGAGACAGTACAGTAATAGAAAAAAATGATTTATGTGATAGAAATCTGAATAACAAAATGTAAACAACAAACAACAAACCCCTCCATTTTATTTCAACAACAAATGACTTAAAACCTAAGAACCTAAACAAATGGCCTAGAATACATCCTGGCAATTAAATCTTCCCTTACGAGTTCACTACGACAGAATACCTCGAGTAACCCAGATAATTCACCTACTTAAATTTCAAGTCACAGTATACATAGCTGTCGCCCGACCTTCAATCTCGTTGTAGTACGCGATGCACTGACGTAAATATTGACAATGCTCAGAATCACTGGGGCGTCTCTGACACAAAAAACCTAAGTCTTTTCCACCCATTTCTCTCTCTGATATGTGGTCGATTCTCTCTATCTCTCAGTTTCTATTAAATGAAAATATTCCTCTCTCTCATCATCCTATTTTTTTTATTAAAAGTAGTAATTCTCAATCTCTTTCTGAGATCCTATTTCTTTTTTTTTTTATTAGAAAAATAAGTAGTAAATCTCTCTCTCTCTCTCTCTCTCTCTCTCTCTCTCTCTCTCTCTCTGTGTGTGTGTGTGTGTGTGTGTGTGTGTGTGTGTGTGTGTGTGTGTGTGTCCTATTAAATGAAATAATTCACTTCTCTCTCTCTCTCATCCTATTTAATTAATTAACAGTAGTAATTCCTCAATCTCTTTCTGAGATCTTATTTCTTTTTTATATTTAAAAAGTACGTAGCAATTCTCTCTCTCTCTCTCTCTCTCTCTCTCTCTCTCTCTCTCTCTCTCTCTCTCTCTCTTCTCTCTGTGTTCCTATTGAAAAAGTTATTCCCCCCTCTCTCCCTCTGATCCTATTTGTTTTAAATTAAAAGTAGTAATTCTCTCTCTCTCTCTCTCTCTCTTCTCTCAGAGGTGTCAGCAAAAATTTCAAAGCATCAGCTCCGAAATTATACCCAAGAGATATAACTGTATTTATTATGCAGAGGATATTGCAGAAACGGAGAAAAATTGCAGATTCAGACACAAAATGAATAATTATGATGAAGGAAGATCAAATATTATGGAAAAGTTGGATTTTTAATGTCAGAATTTCTGGAAATGAAAAAAAGAAAACAACATACCAGAACAGGAAAGAGACATGGGAAAAATCCTTATTACTACCAGTATTAAATGAAGGAGAAAACACGCAAACCATCATAGTGATGAATGCGCAGGGTTTAGTTACGAGTAACTCAAAAAGAAAAATAGAGTACTTAGAAGAACTAACCCAAAATGAAAGAAAATAGATATAATGAATATAAGTGAAACCTGGTATTCCCAAGAGACTGGGAATGATGATCAAATAAAAGGGTTCCAAACTTATAGATCAGATAGAAAAATAGGAATCAAGGGGGAACCGCAATATATGGGAAAGACAAAAAACAAGGAAAAATATATGAGAAATATAGTAACTCAGAATGTGAACTAATAGCGGTAGAATTTGAATCTGAAAAATTGATGAACATAGTAATATATAGACCTCCTAATACTAAAGAGTTTGACTTAATAATTGAAAAATTGGATGATATATGTAGAAATCACAAGGACTGGACTATTCTCCTATCTGGTGACTTTCAACTTTCCTTTCGTAGAATGGAAAGAACGAATAGGAGATTGTGGTTGTACTTATACATATAAAAAGAGAGTAATAGTAGTGCAGAAGATAAGAGGCAATTTGAAAAGCTATTAGATATGCTACTATAATACAAACATTCAACAAATAATCACCTGCCAACAAGAAAGGAAAATACTTTAGACCTAGTATTTGTGAACGAGATGAATTATGTTAAAGAAATAATAGTTTATAATGCGAATATTTCAGACCATAATGTCATAGAATTAACAGTTCATTCCAAAGCAAGTGAAAATAGAGATAAGCAAGAAATGAAAAAAAGTGGGAAGGATATGGAAAATACAACTTCACAGTAAAAATATAAAATGGTCAGAAATTAATGAAGAATTAAACAAAGATTGGGATAACATTTTCGTAAGTGATGACATAAGGGTAAATACGGAGATATTATATAAAATATTGGAGAAAATAGTGGAAAAATATATACCGAAGAAGAAAAGTAAACATCATTCATGCATACCAAGAGACAGAAGGATCTTGTTCCAGAAAATCAGAAAGTGGAAAAAAGGTCTTGCAAAAGAAAAAAATGCATGGAAAGTTATAGAACTAAAAAGAAAATAAGATATTAAAATGCAGAACAAAAGATTATACAATCAAAAGAAAATGAAAAACGGGAGGGACTTGGAAGAAAAAAAACCCTATTAACTATCAAGCAAAACCCCCAAACTATTATACTCATATTGCGAAGAAGATGAATAAAAGAAGAATAGAAATAGGCCCTCTGAGAATGAAGGGAGATTAACGAATGAAAAAAAGGAAATTTGCAACATACTGGCAGAACGATATAAGAGAGAATTCTTACCCTAGAATAGATAATGAAGAATAATGATATAGAAGTAAGGGATGAAAATAGTGAATATTTAGCTGACATAGATATTAATGAAGCTGATATTGTGCAGGCTATTAATGAAATTAAAAATGGAGCTGCTGCAGGGCCTGATGGAATTCCTGCTATTTTGTTAAAGAAAGTAGTTCATTCTATCGCAAAGCCACTTGCAATATTATTAAGACAAAGTGTAGATACAGGGCAAGATTTATGATGAGCACAAATTAGCATATATTCCCCTACTTTCAAAAGTGGATCAAGACTAGAGGCAAGTAAGTTATAAGGCCTGTGAGTCTAACATCACATATTTATGAAAGTGTATGAAGGGTAATGAAGAAAAATATTATGAAAACATTTTAATAAAAAATAATTTGTTTAATAAAGGACAACATGGTTTCGTACCCGGAAAAAGTACACAAACCCAACTGTTAGTCCACCGTGAGAACATATTCAAAAATATGAAAAGCGGAAATGAAACAGATGTGGTCTATTTAGACTTTGCAAAAGCTTTTGATAAAGTAGACCATAATATATTAGCGAAGAAAATTAGAAAACACAATATCGTGGATAAAGTAGGAGATGGTTAAAAGAATTTTTTACACAACAGAAAACGATAGTTATTGCAAACGACGAGAAATCGGATGAAGTCAAGGTAATATCCGGTGTGCCGCAAGGTACGGTGTTAGCTGCAATACTGTTTGTTATTATGATTGAAGACATAGACAATAATGTGAAGGATTCGGTAGTGAGTAGTTTTCGCAGATGACACAAGAATAAGTAGAGAAATTACTTTGTGATGAAGATAGGAACGCTCTACAAAGAGACCTTAACAAAGTATATGATTGGGCAGAGGTAAATAGGATGGTATTTAACTCTGATAAATTTGAATCAATAAATTATGGAGACAGAGAAAGAAAGCTATATGCATATAAGGGACCTAATAATGAGACCATCACAAATAAGGAAGCAGTTAAAGACCTTGGTGTGATGATGAATAGGAACATGTTATGCAATGATCAAATAGCAACTCTGTTGGCAAAATGTAAAGCAAAAAATGGGAATGTTGTTACGGCACTTCCCCCCCCCCCCCCCCCCCAAAACAAGAAAAGCTGAACACATGATTATGCTTTATAAAACATATGTTCGTAGTCCACTTGAATATTGCAATATGATATGGTACCCACACTATCAAAAGGATATTGCACAAATAGAGAGTGTACAAAGGTCCTTTACAGCTAGAATAGAAGAAGTTAAGGACCTAGACTACTGGAAAGACTACAATTCTTAAATTATATAGTCTAAAAGAGAAGAAGAGAACGCTACATGATAATTCAGGCATGGAAACAGATAGAAGGAATAGCAGAAAATATCATGGAACTAAAATATCAGAAAGAGAAGCGAGAGGTAGATTAATAGTGCCCAAAACTATACCAGGAAAAATAAGGGAAAGCACACAGGACATTAATCCACTACGCACCAGCATCGATAATGCCAGCGTCTATTCAATGCGTTGCCAGCTCATCTGAGGAATATATCAGGAGTGAGCGTAGATGTGTTTAAGAATAAGCTCGACAAATATCTAAACTGCATCCCAGACCATCCAAGATTGGAAGATGCAAAATATACCGGAAGATGTACTAAGCAACTCTCTGGTAGACATTAGAGGTGCCTCACACTGACGGGACCTGGGGCAACCCGAACAAGATGTAAGGTCTGTAAGGTAAGGTAATAGGTCTCAGTCCTTACTCACATGGCCTTCGTGTCCCTGCCCGCGTGAGTCCAATTGTTTTTGCATGTGAGTGTTCTCAACGCTGCCCAAAGTGAATAAGTACAGAGGGTGCCCGTCCCAGCATCACCCCTCCTCTCCCTAACACCCCCCCCCCCCCCTCAAAGAAAGAAAGAAAGAGACGCCATATTCACACTGCTGACGCCACTTAAGAAGTCATGCAAGCGATACAAGTGAATAAAGTGAAAAAAAGAGGTCGCCACCTTAAAACACTGCCTCAAAAGGGCCGGTTAGGGCACAGTTTTTCGTGCCTTTAATTTCAGGGGCATTCTTGGGGCGTTTTGACTTCGTTGCTTCTGAAGATACGGAAGTACGGTCAGTTTTCTGCCTTTTTTATTTATTTTATTTTTTTTTTTTAAATCTCGAAGGTGACAGAAGATGCACAATTAGGAATAGATGAAAAGCACTGATATGTTTAAAAAAAGAAGCCAATTTATTACGACCAGAAAATCTACATAATTTTCTACAAACGACCATAAAAATTGATAAACTTTTCTGTATACGACCATAAAAACTGATACATACGCCCGTAAAAACTGATATACACGCCCAGAAAAACTTATATAAACGCCCATAAAAATTTATATACACGCCCATAAAAGCTTATACACACGCCCATAAAAATTCATAAATACGTCCATAAAAACTGATATACACGCCCATAAAAATTGATATATAAGACCATAAAAATTCATTAACATTTTCTACATAGGACATTAAAAACCTGATAAAATTTTCTATACGCGACCATAACAATATTTACATTCGTTTTATCATGTGTATAAGTTTCCTTGCTTGGCGAAACAAATATGCCGTAATAGCATCCCTTGAGTTAGTCCAAAATCAGTTTTAAAGCTTCCTTTCCGATCATCAACAATGAAATGAAATGGTGCTCAATAGCACAAAAAATATTGAAATATCTACAAAATAGTTTCATATCTATTCGTATTACAAGGTATGAAAATAGCTACACACTATTCTGCACGCCGCAATTAGTTCAGCCCCCCCCCCCCCCCCCCCCCCCCCCCCCCCCCCCCCCCCCCCCCCCCCCCCCCCCCCCCCCCCCCCCCCCCCCCCCCCCCCCCCCCCCCCCCCCCCCCCCCCCCCCCCCCCCCCCCCCCCCCCCCCCCCCCCCCCCCCCCCCCCCCCCCCCCCCCCCCCCCCCCCCCCCCCCCCCCCCCCCCCCCCCCCCCCCCCCCCCCCCCCCCCCCCCCCCCCCCCCCCCCCCCCCCCCCCCCCCCCCCCCCCCCCCCACACATTAGTAAATAAAATGTTGATTTATTTCAAGACAAGCAATAGCGATACTTCCAAATTATGCACTGTTTGTCAGCTAAGACTATAGAGTCATGATAATAATAATAATAGTAATAATAATAATAATAATAATAATAATAATAATAATAATAATCACAACAAAAAATAATGCATCTTTAAGATTGTAACTTCCAAATAAAGGACATTTATAAAATAAATTAAATTCTGCAAAGAAAAACAAATAGAAATGGAGAGAGAGAGAGAGAGAGAGAGAGAGAGAGAGAGAGATAGTAGAGAGAGAGAGAGAGCCAACGCCTGGATATATATATATATATATATATATATATATATATATATATATATATATATATATATACAAAAACATGCCACGGAAGCGTTTTATTAAGCAAAAGCGTACAATGAACCAACGTCTATTTACATATCCGGGCTCAGCTCGCACGTGAATTTAAAACACATCCGTCTCCCATCTCGTGGGTATAAATACAGCCCCACTACTACCTCCTCCTCTTTTTAAATTCATCTCGCACCCAAGGACGCTCTTTTTTTATTTATTTATTTTTTTTTTTTAAAGCGGGAAAGGCGACGACGACGCGCGAAAGAAAATAAAACAAATGACTTCTATTGAGGCGACACTTGTTGCACACTCGAGTCGGGCAGGATACCGCTCCCAAAAGGAGACCAATTATTAATTATTGCTGAACGGATTAAGAGTAACAGATGAGAAACAAAACTGAGAGAGAGAGAGAGAGAGAGAGAGAGAGAGAGAGAGAGGAGAGAAATAACGCCCCTATGAGGAGATTTTAGCGTGAGAGCCCAGATGTCTTGGGACACTTCTTTATACGTAGAAGCGGCGACAAAGCCTAACATTTGATAAAGTGGTTAATACGTACTTGAAGTGGGTAAGTGGACGGTGGCCGAAGAACTTAAAAAAAGTGGAATGAAGAGGAATGAAAAAGAAAGAGAATAGTGTGAGAGGCAAATAAGATTAGTAACGTCTCTTTTGACGGCGCCGTTGCCTAGAATAAAAAAATTAAAATAACATAAAATAAAAACGGTCTCAAAACTATAGCGTAAGAGGCTCGATCTTTTGCTAGAAAAAGCACTACTCAAGTGACCGTATAACACAGGATTAGATAAGTATATATAAACTATAAAATGTTTCCATTGTGGTTAATATCCTTTCGGGTTTAACAGCAAGTATTGTGGGATGAAGTTGCTGGCTTCGCCAGTGTTCAAGGGTCCCTTGGTCACCTATCCAGGTGCTGATCAGACCCAACATTGCTTAATACGCAAAATATACATCTGTTGTAAAATATAATACGCAAAATTATAATATGGAAAACTATACATCTGGTGTAAAATATAATACGCAAAACTCTTATGAACCTGGTGAAAATTATAATACGCATAACTCTGTGTAGAAGGTGCAAAACTTACCAAAGGCTCCTGTTTAGTGAGTTTTCAAATAAAATGCGATTTCTTGTATGGCTAAGCTTACAAATATATATATATATATATATATATATATATATATATATATATATATATATATATATTTTCCTTTTAGGCAATCTTTTCGTGAAACCTAAAAGGCAATCGACAAATCGTTCCCTCCGTTTCGATCAAATTTTTAAATAAAATAATAAAAAAAAAAATCACAATTACCTTCCATTTCTCTCTCACTGAGGAATTCTGTTACTCATGAAATCAAAATGACATCGCAGACGCATCCTCTCTCTCTCTCTCTCTCTCTCTCTCTCTCTCTCTCTCTCTCTCTCTCTGGGCACGTGCCCGCTGTTCTATTATTTCTCCGAAAGGATGCAGGTACATCACTTTCACTGTGTTGGTTTTGGCCACTGACTTGGTCTCTCAGTTACTGTAATATCATTTGTTTGTTTTGCTGTACTTCTTTTAAAACTCCTTGTGACTTACAATATCAAACCGTCTTGTTATGTTTATCATAGAACTTTATTTCTTTTTTTCGTTTATTTCGTTTAGAAACGTCTCGGCCTAGCTCGTCACATCATAGGCATACGCAGGACTAAGTCGGAGAGAGAGAGAGAGAGAGAGAGAGAGAGAGAGAGAGAGAGAGAGAGAGAGAGAGAGATTTTATCTTCACATAAAATTGATAATGAACTATGATCACATCACCGTGAAAAAAAAAATTTTTCTTCAACATTAAACTACGAATGTATTTAAATATCTATTTTCCCCATCTTAGGAATATTGAACGACACTTGTAGCTTCAAGTCTATGAATAAATTTGATAACATTAACGAAGCACTATACGCATAGTTCATCACTGGTTGACAATTACAGAAAACTCAAAAAGATGCCTTTCAGTAAAATGCAAATATTCGAGATATATTCCTTTATTCTGACGATTTTCAGTTGTTTTATGATTTCAGCACGACAACATTCAGAACAGGGGCAAGAGATACGACTCTCTCTCTCTATTTTGGTGTTGTTAAGTAATGGGGCAAGTCTGCCAACATTTCAACCGTGGTGTTGCGTAATATACGAAAGAGCGCATTACGTACAGAGCTAAAAGGTAGTTAAGTGAGAGTAAGAGATTTTACAAAAAACCAACAAGTGTTAAAAAGTAGGGGTCTTAGGTGTGTGTGAGAGAGAGAGAGAGAGAGAGAGAGAGAGAGAGAGAGAGAGAGAGAGAGAGAGAGAGAGCAGTTTTCAGGTGTTGCCCAGACATTGTAAACTTGTAAACAAATGAAAATTGGGCTATTTAGCCAAGAACTCGGGCCACTGCTTCCAGTCATTCAGCGCCTTGATAAGAGTGAGAAGAGGAAGTCGGAGTGGGTTGGACAGCACGATGGAAGAAAGGAAGGGGAAACGGAGGAAAGGTAAAAGGATAGAAGGTGGGTGCAGGTAGGGGCCGCGGGGACACTGCAAACATACGAAAAGGGTAAATTTGAATTCAACAGGAAGGACAGAAAACGATCACCATTTTCAAAAAATAAATAAATAAAAACCTTCATGCGAGGTCAAATTCATTTATATCAAATTTATTTAACAAGTTTCCTCGAATAATTATAAACTTACAATACATGGCTGTCACATCGCTCCATTTGACTTCTCAATTAATAAAATGAAACAGGGGTAAAACAAGAAGGAAAGAAATGCAATTCATAAAAAACTGATCGGAAAACATAAACGAAGGCTCCATCGAACATCACTGCTCATGGCATGAGAGCAGCACGGCGCCCGCCGCTAAAAGGCGAGGTTATATTATAGTTCCCCTTTCTAGCCATCATCTCTGCATAAAAAACGGGATTCGTATCCATACATTTTCCGCACCAACTATATCTTACAGGTAAAAAGATATTACCCGTCGTCCAACCCAGGGATATCAAGTACCAATGTCGACCCTCTCTTACATAACCGTTTTGGGGGCAAAGTTTGGGGCAAATACCAAAGAAAAACAAAAGGCAAAGATGCCAGACTCCTTCCTTATTCACGAAAGGTCACTCGAGGCGATGAGATAACGACGCTGGGCTGAATAAACTGAAATAAATCTATTGAAATAAATTGGGAAGAAAGTCCCAAGACACTCGAGAATGACACCCGCTCTTGGTGTCTCTGTGGGCACGATGCGGGCAACTGGGCATCACGAGTTACAAGGCAAAAAAAAAAAAAGGGTTGACGCTTTATAAGGTGCAGGGTTGTAAGCACTCTCAAAAAGGATGCGATGAAAAGGTACCAAGGTGGGTGGCAACTTGAAGGAGGGTTACGAGGAAGTTTGGTTACAAGAGGGTTACAAGTCAAAATGTGCCTGAGAGTTACAAGTCACGACGTTACACGAAGGATGACTATGGCAGTGAAGCAATCTAGTCACGTGAGAGAGAATATCACAACAAGTAATAAAGCTTAGTGCTTAAATAACTTATGGACAAATAACGCTTAGTACTTAAAATCCTTTTTTGGACAGGAATAAAGCTTAGTACTTTCAAAAATTAAAAACAACGCTTATCACAAATAAAATCTGGAAAATAACGCTTAGTACTTAAATAAAATTAGGAAAATAAAGCTTAACGCTTAAATAACTTGAGAAAAAATAACGGTTAGTACCTAAATAACGTTAGAAAAGAAAAGACTTACTAATTTAATTAAGAGGACAAGACAGTTAACACACTTATAAATAACTTAGAACAAAAATAATAAATTAAGACGTAAGACGCATCTCATTTTCAGCAGTTTAACTATTACGATAATCAGCGTACACTCTCTCTCTCTCTCTCTCTCTCTCTCTCTCTCTCTCTCTCTCTCTCTCTCTCTCTCTCTCTCTCTTGGCACTCCAAATAACTCCATACTACCCTTGGCACTAGATGGAAATGGGACTCTCTGCCTCTGACAGTTAAACGCTTCAGTTCATAAATAGTTCACAAGGTCGCCAGAGAGAGAGAGAGAGAGAGAGAGAGAGAGAGAGAGAGAGAGAGAGAGAGAATCTTTCGGAGTTTCCCGAAGCCATTCGACCGGTTTTAATCTCTTTCCTTTAAGATATTGTATACACACACACCACATAAACTCCAAAAGAGATCTATTGTACTAATCAATACTGCAACTTTTAGCTTTTATCACTCTGGGTTTAAAAAAAAATAAATAAAAATTTAAAAAAAAGCAGTGGAGACGAGACGACAAAAATAGAGTATTCTTTAATAATATATATATATATACCTTTTTAATGTATGATATTACAAATCGATAACCTACTGTCGAGGAGCTACTGACTAGGTAACTCTGCGCGCTCTCTCTCTCTCTCTCTCTCTCTCTCTCTTTGTAAATCCTTCCATTATACAAATACATGAATGAACACAAAGTACACAAATAAATAATCTTCAATTCTTTTACCGCGAGCGCTACATATCATATCACATCAATACATTTAGAGAGAGAGAGAGAGAGAGAGAGAGAGAGAGAGAGAGAGAGAGAGAGAGAGAGAGAGAGAGAGAGAGAGAGAGAGAGAGAGATTTACAAACATTCAAAAGTAAAACGACAGAAGTCGTTCGACATTCGCGTATAAATAAAAGTGGTTGGTGGCGGGAGCCGCTTTGAAACGCCAACCGGAAGTGACGTCACGGGCTCACAGGCTGATAACCGGTCGTAATTAAACGCAAACACACACATCTTGAAGTAACTTCCAAACACCAGACTCAAGGCGCCGTGACTTCCAAAGCAGCGGACTCGAACGATTCCTTTTCGTGAGACACAACGCTTCAAAATACTCATTGGCCGATGATCAACATTCGATAACTATAACTCTATAACATTCAGATGTATAATGATAGGCCCATATATTTCATTTTCTGGAAGGTTTATTCTTTATTCATGAAATGGCCATTTTAATCAGTAAAAATTGTTTGCGATGCTGGCTGAAATACCACATTGTATGTATGTATGTGATGATATATATATATATATATATATATATATATATATATATATATATATGTATATATATATATATACACACACACATTTATAATGTAAAATTTACCCAAAATCATCATTTCTTCATATTCTTGCACCTGGATCTTAAGGATTTTTTGAGAGCATTGTGGCTATTACACACACACACACACACACACACACACACACATATACACACACATATACTATATATATATATATATATAGAGAGAGAGAGAGAGAGAGAGAGAGAGAGAGAGAGACCTTACCTTCCCTTACAGACCTTACAGCTCGTTCGGGTTGCCCCAGGTCGCTCAGTGTGAGGCCCCTCTAATGTCTAACAGAGAATTGCTAATGCACCTTCCGCAGTATTTTGCATCTTCCAATCTTGGAGAGAGAAACTCGGTTTATTTCTGTAAGTCTAGAGGTCGAAGTGTCTTCCAAAGACACTTTGGTCTTGAATCACTGGAATACAAAAATAAATCGAGAAGTGATGAGTCTTGAATGAAATACCAAAAATGCGGAAGATATGGAGTTGATCCTTCCTAAAGCTCCACTCTTCTATTAGCCTGGTCTATTTGCGTAAATGCGACCGCACAAGACAGCTTCCGGGGACACGTACAAACGAATGTACGTAAGTGGATGCATACATATAAACGTACAGGGACACGTACACATGAACCTACAGGATCTAGGTGAGTCTAATAAAAAAAATACTTTGACGTCACGCTGCAAAAGAAATAAGCAAAAACTCTCTAATGATAACTAAATACGAGATGTAAACACTTCACTTGGAGGTACATGGCTGATTATGAGAGAGAGAGAGAGAGAGAGAGAGAGAGAGAGAGAGAGAGAGAGAGAGCAGCTTTCGAGCGCAGCTGTGCTGAACACCTGTATTTTGTGCAACAGATATGAGATGAGGGAGGGGTTAATAGTAGTTGATGAACGGGTTATAAATTGATTCTCGTATTGATAGATTAACAATAATAGTATCAGTAGTGGTAGTAACAGTATTTGTAAAAGTAACGCTAGTGACTACGAACGAAGCAGAACACATCAAATTATAAAAATTCATTTGAAACAAGCAGGGCTGTTTAGATGGGCGCTGTCAGAGAGAGAGAGAGAGAGAGAGAGAGAGAGAGAGAGAGAGAGAGAGAGAGAGAGAGTCCTAAAACAACAGAGGCAACAGACGTCCTTGTTGAGAGTTATCTGGTAGGATAGGCCTAGGCCTAGCCTCCACCACGTGGTCGGCCAAGGGGAGATGCGATTGTAAGAAATGTTATGTTATAAATATTGGCAAATTTTTATATAACAGTTGCAGCTAAGGGCCGAAGGGACAATGCAAAGAATCTTAAGTCATGCCTACGATTATATTATCATAAGGAATGCACATGACTCCACGAGGGAGAACAAGGCGTCAAAAATAAGTTATCGTGATTTACTTCAAGTTCCGGCATAGTACTAGGCAAAAGTGAAGCGTTGCGTGGGTGGTGCTTCGTCAGTAAGTTTCAAAATGAATATCACTAGTCAATGAGGAAATGAAATGAAAAATACAAGAACTATAATAATATTTGTGATAAGGCCAGAATGGAATTTTGACACTAGTCTTATGTTGATTTAGGATGTTTATGAAAATTATATATATATATATTATATATATATATATATATATATATATATATATATATATATATTATTGGGGAATATAACAGATAATAACAGATGATGACAAAAAGGAAAGATTGAAAACTTTTTTCTAACACAAAATTCAATAAAAATAAACTGAAGACCACAAACATCCGCCAAGGTTGAGCAATGCTAGCACAAATCCTCGAACAACAAGATCCATTACCAGTTTCTTAAGGGAATAAATGGTCTTGCAACAGACCTTAGGAGAAAGGTACGAGTAGCAGTGACAGACACGAAGAACCAACTGAGTCAGTGATAGTTCCTTTCAAAAATACGGAGGCCGACGGAATAGGAACCTTACTAGACCACTAGGGGCAAGATAGTATGGTTATCTAATTTTATTTTATAATGGAGGAGATGTATATTTAAAATGCAGTGTTAAATATTAACAGTAATTCACTGGCTTAGTATTAAAAAACAAATAATTTAGAGAGAGAGAGAGAGAGAGAGAGAGAGAGAGAGAGAGAGAGACTCATTCTTAGTATCTCATTCAAACAGAACCTCAATGGATGAATGGAAACTGGGAACAAAAAATAAATAAAAGTTGACAAAATCACGAGCGAAAATAAACGACTGGCGTAGAAAAGTATAATCCTTCAAAGGACCCCCCTAGGAGCAGTCCTGATTCCTTCGAAGGACACCAATGGCCCTGTCAAAATAACGTACCTTGGAGTGAGGATTAGGTCTACATTTTAAAAATAATTTCTCGGTTGAAAAGGAACCAAACGACCGTTAAATTAATGGTGACTATTATGTTGTCAGATGTGAGAGAGAGAGAGAGCAGAGAGAGAGAAAGAGAGAGAGAGAGAGAGAAAGAGAGAGGGGGGTCTAGGGGGTAACTTGAGATCTAATTACTTTTAAATGTTTTCTTAGATATATATATATATATATATATATATATATATATATATATATATCTATATATATATATATATCTATATATATATATATATATCTATATATATATATATCTATATATATATATATATATAGATATATATATATATATATATATATATATATATATATATACATAAGAAAACATTTAAAAGTAATTAGATCTCAAGTTACCACCAGTAACGTTACACCAGAAGCAGTTGCACTAAATGCGACTTATACAGCGGGGGGTAACAACAGCTCCGCTTACAACAAAAGCCACATAGCAGCAGCCACACTTTCTCTCTTAAAAAGACAACTGACCTTTATAAAGGGCGATAATTAACAGCGGTAACAGTGCACTGAGCTATGTCCTAATTTTCTCTGGGGTTACGTCAACACACGTGACTGCTAGGGTATCTTAAAGAGTGACTAGCCCCTATAATTACTATATAGACGCCCCCTTCATAAGCAGGTCAAGCGTTGCCCCATTCATTCTCTTTGGCATGTCATATGGTAGGGCATCTCTGGAGACACACTTACTACACACACACACACACACACACACACACAAACAATACATATATTCATATACCATAACATACAACAAATACAATTTTTGTGAACATCAATGCCCTCTTCTCGATGTCTTCACAATTTGGAAACGCTTGTCGATACTAAGCCTAAACCCAAATCCTTCACCACAGGTACCAAGAAATACATTATTATATCCAATATAAGGGCAAAAGTGACATAAAAAATGCCTTAGTCCTCTAATCCTAGAGATTTATAGGTACCCAATACTATTGTAACGCCCAGATTAGACGCTCAAATAAAATAAACGGCCACCTGGAGAACAGAGATTTATCTCTGTTCTTCTTCGCCTGCATTCTCTCACACGGAGACGGTGGACCAAAAGCCGGGGAGCCGTTACAAAGGCACGTCCCGTTCGCGCGCTATTGGGAGAAACACGAAAAATTTAGTGACCCGTTACTACTACAATTATCATTCGTGAGGACCCCTGGCTAATAGTAATAACTATGTATCTACTATTAAAAAACTATAATTACCACTAAAACTACTATTATAATTACTACTGAAAAACTGCTACCAGTAATTCGATGAACATTCAACGATTCCTTTTAACGGTCAGAATCTTGCGATAATGACAAATGGGATGGGAACTATCCATTTCCCCCCCTCTTTCTCTCTCTCTCTCTCTCTTTTCTTTGAACCAGTTCTAAAAAGCTTGCGAAATGTAACCTAAAGAAAAAATGGCGGAAAGGGAGGAAGAGAAAGGAATATTACACACAACAGATACACAATGGATATAATGACACTTGGACCGGATCGTATCTTCCACAAAAAGACGAGGCATTTGCTCTAGGTCCAAAGATTTGCTTTTATGAACTCTTTCTCTTCCGCTGCATCCACTGCACTTTAGAGAAATATGACACTAAATACTAACAGAAACTACAACAGCAACAATAACAAATTTTAATAAATTACGAATCAAAACAAAAACATAATTCACTAGTACTATATAGAACCGTAGCTCCACTGGTAGTAATTAGGACTAAACCTCACAGGCCATTCAACGCACGAACCTTTTTTTTTCTTTTTTTAAAACTATTCCCACACTTCTTAATCTGTCCCAACCCTAAGGATGAATTGGGCCACAATCCGTCTACATAACTATAATCATGACCACATACCTAACAACCCCCCTCCCGCCCCCCTTCCCCAACAGGGTCGCCAGCACCTAGAGGGGTTCACGAGTCCCTTGAAAAAGAAAGCATTTGTCTCTACAAATTCCATTCATCTCTCTCTCTCTCTCTCATCTGCTCTCTCTCGATCCTCTCTCCCCCCTCCCTCTCTCTCTCTCTCTCTCTCTTTACGTAATATCCTTTTATGGCAGCGGAGATCTGTCACCGTTATAGTCTCTCCTGCTATCCTTTCAATAGTTCTTTATCTCTGTATCTATAGCTTTTGTCATCTTGCCGGATCTTTTCTCATTATTGTTCCTCCTTCTCGTTTTCATCTTCCTCCTCCTCCTTCATCAATACTCTGTCTCCTGTGACCCTTTCATCCCATCCACCAGAACCTGAGTTAGTACTAACTACCACCATTCCTCCAATGAAACGAATGATGGAAAACCGGTTCTCACAAAAGGTGGTGCTGATGGGTACAATGAATGACAAGATGGAAATCCGGGCAGGAAGAGGGGGGTGGGGGTGGTGGTGGTACCACGGTGGTGGTGTGAGAGAGAGAGAGAGAGAGAGAGAGAGAGAGAGAGAGAGAGAGAGAGAGAAAGGAATGTGTTCTCAAGATGTGGTCCATCAGAGGAAGAACCATTAAAGAAGATATTTAAAAAAATGAAATCGCATAGGCCTATCCCTCTATTTTTAAACTGGACGATATAATAATAATACAGCGCTAAGTACAAAGGAACTCAATATACTACAAAACAATCTTATATTCTTTTTTTTATTTATAGAACTAAATAAGGATTGCGTCCAACTTCTTTACAAAACATGTTTGCATAGGTTGAAAATTTAACTGCACGCGGTAATACTCCACGTGAAGCAGACGTAAGTAATAATAATAATAATAATAATAATAATAATAATAATAATAATAAAAATAATAAGCTGAATGCACAATAAACTGTTAACATTATCATGTAAACAACTCCAGGTCAACACCTACACTTAACCCTTACATGATTTCATCATATGTCATATCACTAAGGTCTTTTTTACGAGTTATCATCATCTTGACCGACATTCTCAAGTCATCAAAGATAATAAAAAAAAAAATAATGTAACTCACGGCGGAATGTTGAAAGCGTCATGACACTTATCGACGCAAGCGCAGTACTGCCAACTGCGCACTTTGCGTCGTGTTATGGAATGGTCTTTTCTTTTTTTCATTTTCTCTTTTTTAATTCGGTAGGATTGCAATATTGCCAATTGTATACTTTAAGCGTTCCTCCGTAATTGTGACTTCTGCGAACTATGTCATAACTCAGTTATCTAAACCATGTAACGAGAGAGAGAGAGAGAGAGAGAGAGAGAGAGAGAGAGAGAGAGAGAGACTCTTAATTAATAAGTGTGTTGTGTTATGTAAGAAAGTTTTCTCATAATGAATAATGCAAAAAAGCTCTAGTTTAATGAGAGAGAGAGAGAGAGAGAGAGAGAGAGAGAGAGAGAGAGAGAGAGAGAGAGAGAGAGAGATCCCAATCGGAGCCAACCACCCTAGACCAACTGATATGTAAAAGGACTTCGGACGAGATGACTCCTCAATATATTATTATTATCTGTAATGTATTATCTGCCTATACGACGTACGAAGATAATATCGTATGCAAATAACCTCGGCGAGATAAAATATTTATCTTTTCAAGGACCCAAGGGATTCGTTACCTATACGTCTTCAAGATGTGGCGCGGACTCTAGTACCTTTCTGTGTCCTTATTATAATCACTTGGGTATTGTTATGATCATGATTAGGTTATCAATAAATAATATATATTTGAAAGTTAAAAAGGTCTTGAATATTAATTTGTCGCGTCGAGTACCAAAGGTACTACTAGCAGAATGATAAAAAGTTCAATCTCCAATATTTTTTGACCAATTATGACCGAAAGTCTTACTTTACACTTATAATAACAAGTTTAATAAAGACGATAAATATATAATATATATATCTTTATATATATATATAATATATATATATGAGAGAGAGAGAGAGAGAATCAGTTCATTTTACAGCTACTAGCGTTAATCAAGCTTGGCAACAATCCATGAGTTCCGTAAATTTTTTAAATGCAAAATAATAAAATCATCTACATAAAGTAGCTAAAATGAAAAATTCAACCACCAGAATATGTGAGCAACAAATGAGGCTAATTAAGAAAAACTGTTCTAGCGAAACTGACTCACACCAGATGGCTCTCCCCGCCTATAGCGACAACAGCCGCGCCCCCCCCCCCCCAACAACACCCTCCTTATACCGCCAAGTCCCTCATCTACCCAACATCATTTACCTAAGAGGAAAAAGTCAGCTTATTAACGTTTATTAGGCTATATGCCAGCACTTTCTCGTGCTTCTGGAGCACCCCGTTGGTGAATGGGGACGTGGAAAAGTCCGTTACAGGAAACCCCGGCCATATGGCTTGACGCGATAGTCACTTGTTGCAACAGTGTTGCAGATACTCCCCTACGTTCCTCCTATAAGTTAGATACTCACGAGCATGCGCGAGTTGTCACGCATATCCCTGATTTTCTATTTAGATAAGAAACCCGTCAATAATAAATACTCCTAACGTAATCAGTTTAATTAATGACAAATTATCGAAAGACTCTAATGCGTTTGTTAATAATATATTTAAATAAAGATGGGCCATCGAGCGATTGGTTGCGTTAAGGTCAGTTTATCAAGTAGCCGGCGTTCATAGACCCCCTAACTTACACTAGCATACCCCGCTTTTATATCCGGTTCTATCAGGATCACCAGAGCTTGCTATCGGCTGCGATTCAAGCGGTGGCTACCTTCTCTCTCTCTCTCTCCTAAACACAATACGAAACAGTATACACATCCCATTACACCGAACAGGCTAGTTTTGATTTCCACACAATAGCACAAGACGGCCCAATCAAGTGTGACAATCACAGAACAATGAAGCCATAAAACGCAAGAAGAGTAGAGTATGCAGCCAAAGCATGATGTCGTCTGCAATGCCAGCACTATTAAACCTGTTAGACCCCCCCCCCCCCCGCCCCCCAAACACTAGAAACTGCAAGCTTGCACAACGCTCTACATCAAAACAGCCACGACAACCAAGCGCACATTTCACGTGGTCGTCTGCAATAAATTTCTTGAACGAGCAACTTCAGATTGCATTTCACATAAACATTCCATATACAACCAGCACCTCGTAACTGTTTTAATATGTATGGACACTATGTACCTAAACGAAAACGCGCATTATCAATAAATGCCTAACGAATAAAACATACATTCGAACAAAATACACAACATAATGAAAATGAAAATATAAGGACATCGACTCCTGGCGAACCTGTGATATCATGTAAGCCCAGGTACACTCGGCGCCTCCGGCAATATTGCAGAACCCAGAACAGGTCTTGCGTCAGCCGAAATCCTCTTTGCAAGGCATTTGTCTACTTTTTATTTTAATCTGAAGTGGCTACCCTTCATAGCTTCGAAATAAAACTATTTCAATAATCCCCGCTGTATAATTTTTGGTTTAGAACTTAATACTAACTCAAAATAGAATAACCCACTTCTTTATTTTTAAACCTAGACTCGAGGTCTCTTAAAAATTCTCATAAACCTAAGTGGTTTATTCGCTGTAGAGAGCAATCACTAGGGCTCATCAGTCACAACAGACCTACATACTAAATATATTGGGTAATAAAATGAAGATTTTCGAACCCGACACACATTCCACGTCTACAGACCACATGGGCAAACCAACATTTTTTTTCTTTCTTTAACTATTAAAGGATATTTTTCTTAAATTAAAAATTATACAGGAAGCTTATAGTGATAGTATAGACGAATATAGTGTCAAAAATGCATACATGACATACTAGTGACTACCTACTCAAACATGCTTGCTAATATCACTCGAGACCACTAAATTCAGCAATCTATTGCTACCTGGCAACTGACACACTACACGCTACACACACACGTACACACAAGTACACCTCACACGTATGCAGTAATCGTTTATTTCCATGATTTGCCAGAGTGGCTCTGCATTCTAGACGTCTTCGTCACTTATAATATCAGGAGAAATTTCATGAATATAACATTATATTTATAGTATATAATAATAATACTACTGGTCATAAAGCGACCACGCCTTCTCTCCCCTTCCCCCCCAAAGTTAATTTTAAGAAATGTCACACCGCAGACGTCCTTGGCCTAACGTAAGGAGAGTAGCCCCGCCATTGAGTAGCGCCCCCTTAAAATAATTCCCTGTCAAATGAGGATATCACTGTGACATCAAATTAAATATAATTTTAGTCTATGGAGCCAAGGGAAGTGAAATCTTATGAGCGAGGACTTCGGAGCCAGCCATGTACTACGACCCCACCCCACCCCCCCTTGGAGGTGCTTACAACCGGCAAGCGTGACTTCGGTGGGCGTTCCGCCCCGTTCTCGGCGCCTATTGGTCCGTGTAATACTTTCGAGATGACATCATCGTATATCTGAGCTCACTGGTAGAAGATATAGTCTCATATATGACGTTGCACAATGGTGCGCCCTCATTGGCTAGACCGATGGTCCGATCGGCGACGTCATCGTCTGTCTTGCCGCCAACGGAGTACATAATATGCTCAGTCTTCAGTCTTTCCTTGATATATTTACTGTACTCTGAATTACTGGTGTATTCAGTATGCATAAACACAATTAAAATGCTTATATCTTACTATCTTAGTATTTCAAACTTACAACAAAACTTTACTATACGAATAAATCGCAAACCATTTAATTACTTACTGGCAACGTTTTCAGTGATGTGGCGGAAAGGTCGATGCTAAATACACAAGAACTATCGATAAACATTGTTAAAATGACATGAGGTGAATGCAACGTTCCCCTTCTACTACTGCAACGTTAACCAACATCCCTTTTCCTTACAGAAACCGAAATAAAGCTTCAAGTTTAATTCAACAAAAGGTAAACTTAGATCTCGAGTGGCCTTGAGCCTGGAGGAGAAAATAACGTTTGTGTAAACCTTCGCCAAGTTAGACCGACATTCTGGCGGGGAAACTTTGCCGGCCGAGATACGAGAGAAAAACTTGCTTAAAGGTACAGAATATTTTCCTGATTTGTTCGAGCTTTGTGAAATATTAGAAAACGTTTATCGATCTGAAAGTAATTTCTCTGTCCATAGGTGTTCAGAGAATCGCAAGTTATTCAACAGATGGCTTTCATTTGATAATATTATGGAGCTTATCGCCAAGAATATATTAACAAAATATACATATTTATTCATCCTTGCAAAATGATACGAGAATCTAAACGTATTTAATAATATGCTTCAGAAGATAACTCGTACTGGGAAAACCCGCGTATCGGTCCCACCACAAAAAGGAAAATAAAAATCTTTGAAACTGATTAAATCTAAAATAAGAATCTTATATAAGATTATGAGACGTCCAAACACCCATTTCATTCAAGGTAATAAGTATGCAAACCCTCATCTAAGTTTATGGAAGAATATGGTATTTACTGGTCACTTTCAAAATTTTTTAGGGCCAAAATGACATTTTTATACCTCATAGTTCAGAGTACACTGGTGTTGTATAATATAAAACACAAATACTTACATACACGTAAACAAACATATTTATATACACTCACTCGAGGGCCACAGTTGTTTAAAAGCACATAAAACATGCATGTATATACTATATATATATATAATATTATATTATATATATATAAATATATATATATATAATATATATCATAGATTATATAATTATATATAATAATATATATATATATAGTATATATATATATAAAACCTAAAATAACGCTCTATAAAACCCACTTTTGACATTTGCCAATATTTTATATACTGGTTTAAACCAAACATCTGAAAGACTTTACACGTGTATCTTTAGTGCCCTGCATGATAAACACGCGAAAACGGAGTACGGCAGAAAGATACTGGTATCATTCGGTCCCCTGAAACATGATTAAAAAACTAACAGAGCGGATGACGTCATGTTATTGGATCTTTCATGTACGACGGGATTTCTAAGAACTTTTAATAGATTCATTCTAAGTGTTCTCTAGATGCTACTTAATTCTTTAGGAAAATTTTGGAATTACAAAAAAGAAAAAAAAATGTGTATTTTTTATGCCATATATACAAGTTATATTATATATACATATTTAATATTCAATATATATACATATTATATTCATATATATATATATATATATATATATACTATATATATATAACACAAAGCATATTTATATAAAAATATAAACAAATAAAGGTATTTATATATACATATATATACACTTATACATATATTTATATATTATACAACCATATACAACATACTGAATAAAATATTCACAAACTGTCTATTTATAAATAAATATATTACATAAAAATAAGTTAAAGCAGATACGCAAACACTGTCAACAATATTGGCAAATTTGTAAATAAATATCTTCAGCTTGGACCAGTTTGTCTTTTATTTATTTTTTTTTTTTTATCGTCTTGCCTCTGGCTGTGGGTACACTCGAGACAGGTTGGGTCAAAAAAGTCCTAAGATTCGCCGAGATAGGCCGAGGTCAAGGATCTCGGGTTAGGTCATGAACTAAGGTCACGGGGCAGATATCATCGGTTACGAAGCCTATAGTTAGGTACAATTAGAGAGTGTGTGTGTGTAATAAAAGTTATTCTAACTAAAGTTTTTCTGCAAGAGTAAAATGGCTACTTTTTATAACTTCCACTAGTTTATCACGGTAAAATATATACACGATGTAACATGACACGAGAGAGAGAGAGAGAGAGAGAGAGAGAGAGAGAGAGAGAGAGCCACATTAAATGGTAATCTTGGTTCGCTTTGAACTTTAGACCGACCTCGGTTCTGACAGTGGTTTTACCTGCCAGGATCCACGTAACCCTTTCATAAATTACGTAAGAAGAAACATAAAAGTGATTTAAGTCTTCATACAACCTAAAGAAGTACGTTTTATTACGGGTTCATCACTTGCACATCTCTGCATCGAAGAAACGATCATAGGTCTAATGGACAAGAACTCTTATTTTCCAATCGTCGACCCTGAAACGCTCGGGCAAGCGCTTACAGTTACATTGCTGTCAAATGACTCAAATTCCACCAGGCTGGGGCATAAGAGAGAGAGAAGAGGAGAGAGAGAGAGAGAGAGAGAAAACGTGGCAGTCAGTGGGGAAGTTTGAGAGTAGAGATAACTGCCCCTAACACAGAAATACTCGTCCTAGACTCCCCCCAGCCCACCCTCTCTCTCTCTCTCTCTCTCTCTCTCTCTCTCTCTCTCTCTCTCTCTCTCTCTCTCTCAGGAGTGCACTCTGCAGTGGGATTCATTCACCGCGTTGACAAACACGTGACGGGGTCTTCGTATTACTCATCTTGTGCACCTTATTCCGTTATGGAAGTCAGGGACTTTTGCGTACTTCACTACAGGAGTAGACTATATTATCACACCATAAATACAAATGAATACTTCAACCCTTACTCACTGTGCCAAATATATATATATATTATATATATATATATATATATATATATATATATATATACATATATATATATATATATATATATATACATACATATATATATATATACATACATATATATATATATGATCAAAGAGAAAAGCTTTGTTAATTCACTTTGTTCTTCTGTAATGCTACAATCTGTAGCTTTTAAAATGTGATGCTGATTTAGATCTAAGGTTCTGGTTTCATAAAGTCGCCAGCAAACAGCTAATTTTATAGATAGCATAAAAAACACATATCATTCTTTACTTAGATTTACTCAGGAAGATAAAACTGAAAGATTACGGATTGGCTGAAATATATGACAGGAGAAACATTGTATCGAATATAGGATATTATACTAGGCTGATTATTAAATGCTCAACATGAGAACACGGTAGAACAAATGAACTGACAAATTAGGCTAAATGACAAAGAGCTTTAGAAAACGTATGAATAAATCTTGAAGACAAGGTGCCCTATTAGCAAGTGAAGGCGAAAGTGAAGAGAGAGAGAGAGAGAGATAAGCTAAGCTTTTTAAGTAACGAAGTCACCGGCACGAGATGGTAGTCTACTCTTCCGCGTCAGTGTACTACAGCCACACTTGCATGGCGTCTGTAAGCAGCAAACAGGATTACACTCTAACATCACCATTTTAAAAGTAGCACTAGATATCACAGCGCCTAAAAGTTACAAATGAATAAGTGCCTATGCACGTAGCCCAAAATAAGCCCCCGATACATGCACACGTGCGCTACTTGAAAGAGTATTTCCTCCTTATCGTTACCCGGAAATGCGATTTCACACGTCATCACTACCATAACCATTCAAGACTGACGTCAGCCTTTAGGTTTTCAGCGTTTTCTTAATTACCTAGGGAATGCTATGCACAACATCTATTCAGATAGCGTGCTCTTTCCCACATAGCTAACTAATCCTGGCCAGCAACCGGCGCTGGCTATCTAATCTCTGAATGCCTGCGCTGTCATAGGCCTACTTCATAAAGCTATTTCTTTGAGGTCGAGTCCCGCGGAATCTTGTTTATTTTCGTATAACGTTTCCCCCTCTACCGAAGCGGAAACACAACATTCGGAGGACGGACATTTCCCAAATAATTCTGCAAAGCCAGATGCGTTCCCCCAGCAGGCCTACGCCGACGAGAGAAGCATTATATAGACCTATTTAGTTGGGGATCATAATTATAGCCGAGGCACCACGTGGCTCGAAATTCCTGGGTTTTAAGGACCCACTTTTGACAAAGCTCTGCGCGCCCAAGTGAAACCAATTACGGATTCTGTTAGTTATTTCTCGACAGATACAATAGCCTTAACGGACCAAACAACATTCCCCAAATCGTCGTGAGTTCGCGTATACAAACACGTTTATATATAAATTAAAACTACATTATATCGCAAATGTAAACTATATAAAGACTAAAATACCTATGTTCTTCTCCCCTATATTTCGCCACTCGAGGTGTGGTAACTGGAATGTGTCCTAGGCTGTAGGCCTATGTTACACTTAAGTGTTGAGAGAGAGAGAGAGAGAGAGAGAGGAGAGAGAGAGATCAGATGTGCACTGCGACCAACCACACTCGCCAGCGTGGGAGAAATGATTAGGCCTACACGTCAACAGGTCTTGATACAAAAGCACGGATTTTTATTTTATCAACAGTTTCTTTCCTGATACTGTACGTAAATTTACACACACACACACACATATATATATATATATATATATATATATATATATATATATATATATATATATATATATATATGGCACAAAAAAAATCTTCATTTACCTGTTATGAAGTTCTAGTATAACCAATTTCCGAGGCTTACCTGCAATAAAAGAAAAGGAAATGTCAACTCTAACATCGTACTACGTTTAGTATCATGAAGAATGCATTGAACAAGCATTTAATTACCATATTTCCACATCTTCATGTGAAAATTATTATCATCATTACTATCCAAAAGACTATAAGCAATTTTCTTTGTTCAACAATGGTGAGATTTTATTATGATTTTTTAAAAGTTTTGGTTTCATGAGGTTCAACAACTTCAGTTAATTGTTGTGATAAAGAACACTAGTGTAGTGGTACTAGATTGTCATTATCATAAAAAATGTAGAACAAACATGCCTACTTTAAAACCTAACAGATTAATTTTCAAAACTATCATCATCATCAAGAACTGACAACACACAAGCAAAAATGTAACACAAAAAAACTTGGAAAGAAACAAGCAGATGCATTAAGACACCAACACAAGTTACGAAATCAAGATGGGAATATATTGGTACTAGTGCTTCCTGGTCACGTACCTATTATCCGGTATGGTCACAAGACAGGCATTACAATAGACTGATCTCTTATTACGAAGTCGTCTGTATGAAAATAGATATATTTTATCCAAAATGATCAAAGTCCAAACACGTCAATCGACCTGAGAATTTGTGACTGACACTTTTTTTTTTATCTTTCTTAGAGAAAATATAAAATATTTTACAATTTTAACAGGATTACATTCAGAATTTTATCCGATGAGAGTATTATCATATTTCTTGTAACAGTACATAGCCAGCATAGATTCTACACTTTTTTTATTTTATTTTAATTATATTACATACTTGAATTTACCCATACATTTAATACATTTTACAGTAGTATATTAGAGACTATGTCTACGTCAATACAGATGAAAGTTTTATGTCAGTAACAAAGGGGGGGGGGGGGTTTACTGGTTACAAACCAGTTACATTTATCACCAGTATCAGCGGCAATTATACACCAATGTCATGAAACGCAATGTGATTACCTAGCAACCGTATAAACACTTTGATTTCTTTTTTATTTCTGATGTGGCAATTATACTGCAGCAAAGGAAAAATACTTTGACTCGACCTGCCAATATGGAAATGTAAAATAGATTTAATTTCATTTTCCAGTCTATATAATGAACTTTTACGGTTTCGTTAAAAAAATAACTTATTATTTTCTAGTCCTATGAATGGTTTCAGCGTAAAACGGACTGATTTTATTTACACCGTTTCAACCTCAAATGAAAAGAATTTTATTACTTCTGTATTAAATTGACCTACTTACATTTTTTCCGGTCTAGGTCCAAAATAAATAATGCTATTTACCGTCAGGCCGTAAAAACAACAGATCCTATTTACAGTCAGGACCTATAATAAATAATAAGTGGCTTTAATGCCCTCTCTTCAGCTTACAATGATAAAATATCCACAAGTGAGTTTTCACTTTCCATACTTAAGAAAATACAAATAAAATAAATCACTCGAAAGTAATGCTGGTTTGTTTTGGTTGTTTGTTTGTATGGTGTTTTGACGTTGCATGGAACCAGTGGTTATTCAGCAACGGGACCAACGGCTTTACGTGACTTCCGAACCACGTCGAGAGTGAACTTCTATCACCAGAAATACACATCTCTAACCCCCTCAGTGGAATGCACGAGAATCGAACTCGCGGCCACCGAGGTGGCAGGCAAAGACCATACCGATCACACCACTGAGGCGCCTAGTAATGTTGGTGACAAGTTGTCAACACCGGTCAGAAAAATGAAGTCAGCGACGAGTTGCCAATGTGTATGACAAGTCTTACTGTGTGTTTATTACGTTATTAAATTAATTACAGAATGCAAAAAGAAAAAAAAAATCCTTCTACAGTAAGGTCACAAGGTGACCTTCAAACTACCAACGAGGCTTAATACGGAAAAATAAAAATAACCCAAATGTAATTAAACCAATAATTGTAAAATAAATTAATGGCTTCAAAAGCTACGACCTACTTTCTCACAGGCAGAGAGAGAAGAAGCATTTTCTCGAAAGGAAAGCCAGAAGACACGAATAGAAATCAAATAACTTTCTACTGAGAAGACGATGTCTAGACATCAGGCATAAATAGATTTACTTTACTTTTCTACAATATATTCGGTGCTATTTTGTACGCTACACTAAAATTTACTTCACAGTATAAATTTCACAACAGAAAGTTAGACAAGAAATCCTATTAAAAAGAGGAAAGGTGTTTTGTATACCGTAAAAATAATACTAATATAACTACTATAAAGTTTGGAGAATCCACTTATGTTAAATAAAATATATCTATTTGTAACTAATCACAACCAAAACATTGCTTTTAAATAAATAATATAAATACTTGAGAGCAAATAAACAAAATAATATAAATACTAGTAAATACAACAGAATGTTCAGCTCACTTCACTGTCCAATGATAGCCTATTATCAATGCTGCTACCATCATAAATATAAGACTAGCAGCAATCCAATGTATGGTCGTCTCACGATCTTGTGCTATCATATCTCCTCTTTTTTTTCGTATAACTGTGACCTCATACCCCTTTCTAGCGAGAGAGAGAGAGAGAGAGAGAGAGAGAGAGAGAGAGAGAGAGAGAGAGAGAGAGAGAGAGACGCATACAAAAAAAATCTTTTTCAAGAACTTTATCCTGGGACTCACTACTCATATATGAGATGAGAGAGAGAGAGAGAGAGAGAGAGAGAGAGAGAGAGAGAGAGAGAGCTCTTCGAACTTCCTACGTTGTACACTTGAACACCTGAGCAACACCAACCTAAGGAGGCTTCGAGTGAGCACTTTCCCTCCTGTATCTAATTTTAGTCGTCAGCCATGAGGAAGAGGAAAGAGATCGGTTGTGCTAGACATGGCTAGTCGCATGGCCTGCATTTCTAAGTTACCTTAAACAGCCATGGATGTCTGACGACGCTTAATGGCTATTTCAAGTACCGACAATGTGATTCTATAGTCTCATCCTGTCGGATGCTAAATTCTTTTGCTGTTAACGGTAAAATAACGTCTCCGCTAATGTGAGGTTGGTTTGGGGAAAGAAATTCCTGTGCTAGACTGAAGATATTTCATATTCAAAATAAAACATCCTACGGAATAAAATTTTACATACAATTAAGTACAATTTAACAACTTAACTGAACACTTTATAATGTTGAAGGTTCCAGCGTTATTTCTTTCTTGAAGGTACTTATGAGTCTATGCTTGTCATCCACTGTTGGTAAAAATTACGTGTCACGCAAAATATATTTTAACAAAACTGAAAAAGGAACATCTACTTAAAATTACAGATTTTTAAAAGATTTCGAGAACACTACAATATTTCCTTCCAAGTATTAATAGTTATTCTAAACTCCCTGTTGAACGAAACGGCCTTAATGTTTAAAAATAAAAATAAAATAATCACACCAAAATGGGGAACACAGATTGCCTATCGTCTCCTGAAGGTATCAGGCAGGAGACTTGAGCATCATGTCAAGAGCTTTCTAACAAGTGCCAAAATGAGAGAGAGAGAGAGAGAGAGAGAGAGAGAGAGAGAGAGAGAGAGAGAGAGAGAGAGAGAGAGAGAGAGGCGGCACCGTTTTGGTACATGCCGGTAAGTATTTGCAATGAATGCAAATGAATACAAAATCAAAATCAGGGAGAGAGAGAGAGAGAGAGATAGAGAGAGAGATGTAGTAATGCCATGGGGACACACACACACACACACAAGATACAAGGGTCGCCACAAGTGCCAGAGAGCCACACGAATCTACTATACCGGCCAACTCTCTCTCTCTCTCTCTCTCTCTCTCTCTCTCTCTCTCTCTCCAGGGACAGTAATGGGAGATGGGATAAAAAAAAACTGGCGTTCTTAAGAGTGGGGTGACAGTGACACTTCTGGAGACGCCATTCAGACCGAAGGATGTCTATAAGTCTAGTGTTTCTCGGGTTGGTTATATTTGACAGATTTTGAAAAAAAAAAAAAAAAAACTAAAATAATAATAAATGAAACAGCCAAATTGTCCTACTTCGCCTTGTAGCTTAATATTCATACATTGATCTAACAATTTTTTCCCCATTTTCTAATAACGCATTTTCCTTTCTGTATTTCTTATTGTCTTCTGTAACTTCTTTTTAATGAACACTATTTTTCTGAAGCTTGAATTTCACGCCAATGTCCTCCCCCCCCCCCCCCCCCAGGCTTGTTCCATATGAAGAGGGTTTATAATAATAATAATAATAATAATAATAATAATAATAATAATAATAATAATATATGAGAATTTCATATACTAATGATATTCCCAGGTAAACTATTCTGAGGAATGTAAGTTGAATTATCAGCAGTTAAATAAATTACTATTATGACAAACGGCAGGACAGAGTGGATTATACACTACTGCCATTAAGAACGCAGTATGAAATTAAATACATCAGTATGTGACTAAAGCCTAGTGTATATGATTAAGAATACAGCACAAGACGAGAAAGCCTCTATTACGTGGGATGTGATTCATACAGTTTGCCACTAGATTACAAAAGTATACGAGACTGAAGATCATCGTATTAATACAATATTGCCCCAAAAAAATCTATTCTTTGGACGACATAAAAGTCCTATCGCATAAGCGAAATCGCTTTTTATAGAATGGTGCTCACTGTAAAAGTGCACTACATTGTAAACAGTGCACTCTGTAAAAGGGTACTAATCTGTAAATAATGCACATTGTAAAAGGATACTATTTTGTAAATAATGCACATTGTAAAAGGGTACTATTCTGTAAATAATGCACATTGTAAAAGGATAGTTTTGTAAATAATGCACACTGTAAAAGGATACTATTTTGTAAATAATGCGCATTGTAAAAGGGTACTATACTGTAAATAATGCACATTGTAAACGTGTACTATATTGTAAATAATGCACATTGTAAAAGAGCACTATTTTGTAAATAGTGCACTGTAAAAGGGTACTATATTGAAAATAGTACACATTGTAAAAGGGCACTATTTTGTAAATAGTTCACATTGTAAACGTGCACTAATTTGTAAATAACAGACTACAGTGCACATTATAAAAGTGCAATTTACAAAACATTCACAAACTCATCTGTAAAGGTTGTCAATTTACAGCAACTTGACGAGATATATATCTGGAAAATTTGAGTTCACATTTACTAATACTCATTCTGCTATTTACATCTAAATGATCACATCTACTTGTCCAAACAACGGTATAAAAAGAAAGGGATCAGTAATCTGTTAAGACCGGTTCAACTCTAATCCAAACCTAGACTCATGGCGTAATCTCGTAACCAAACCACGCCAATCTGTTCTGTCAGTAGATTCAGGGACTCGCTTAAATTACGGCCAGGTCATTAGTGTCATTTTTAAACGATCTATCACTTTAATATAAAGTTACAGGGTAAATATACATTACAAATCAAGGTTTTATGAGCTTGTATATATAACGTATGATAGGTTTGTTAGGTGCAATTAAGTAAACATGAAAAAAATGACAGTTGTTGCCTATGATTTAATTAGACAGATACGTGTTACGTATATATACATAGGTAATCGAGATCGACAGAGGACACAGACAGACATATGTAGATTGACGGTTAGACCGTATTGGCCTTGGACGGTCTACACAAAAATAGACTACTATATGGGCGTAGACTCATTCGTACTCAACCACCCCGGTTTACAAGGTACGACCTGCACCAATATCCATTTTCTCTCATCACATCAAAGGGCATTAGAGGCTAACAATGGGAGTAACCTCTCCCCTCCCCCCTTTCCACGAGGGCTACCCACACATACCCCCCCTCAACCTTCCACGGATTTGACCAAGAAAACATGACGTCATCGCCATCACAAAGGCAAGCGATTTTCTTTGTTCCTCTAAGCGTGACGAATATACTCTCTTAGTGTCATATGATTTATACGACAGTCCGGATAACAAAGAAAAGTAGTCAGGGTGACGAAGCAGTTTGCAAAATTAGCTAAACCTTCAACAAGTCTTAGCGGACGGGTATAAGCAGCGACTAGCAAGAAAGTCACCTGAACGCCAAACAGCGGTGAATGTCTAACTGAGAGAGAGAGAGAGAGAGAGAGAGAGGAAAAGTCAAGGCAACAGCAATAACAACCAACCGGTCGGAAAAGGTCTCTCTCTCTCTCTCTCTCTCTCTCTCTCTCTCATAATCATCATCGCCGTCGGTCGAAGTATCAATGTCAGGCCAAAAACCACCTGTTAGCCGCTCCAGCTGCCAGCTCTCTCTCTCTCTCTCTCTCTCAAGAAGCAAAGACAAGACGGCAAGGAAGGAATCGGACAATGAAGAGAGATCGTATGACACCCCAGAGTACGGTTAACTTCACAGTGAATAAAGACGTGAAGACAACCGAGAAGCCAGCCATTTTTACAAAGAAGTAAAAATGGTCACATTTAGCCACTAAGATAAATGTAAAATAAACAATTACATTCTCAATTGACAAATTAACCACTGACCTCTATTGTCAGGCCACAGAAGCAAGTGACCCCCAAAACAATCAGCGAAAAAACAAATGAAGGGGGAAAAAACAAACTTCTTCCACTAGTTCCCGCGCTGAGCCGCCTTTCTCCTCTTCATCGGGCGCGCAAACACGAAGGCTCACACGCTCACACAATCCTCACCCCACACCGTTATCAACACACATTCCATTAATTACCAATGACATGGAATCTCTGATATTAAACAGCCACCATTCATACAACCAAACTCATTCGCCTTCCCTATGAGCTTGAAGCTCATTTTGTAAAGCGTACAGAGGGACCCATTAGGCTTAGGCTGGAGGAAGTCTAAAAATTGAGGTGGTTATTCTAGGCCTAACCACACTGGCGCGCATATAAAAAGACACTGGCCGCTGTTGACAATGTGTATCCCCAACATGGAAAATAAAAGAAAAAAGAAAAAAAAATCATTCATAATACAAAACCAGATTCAAACACATGACGTAGTACCTTTTATGGTCAATACTGAAACTAGTTCTTCAGTGGAGTCACGGTACCATGACTAGTACCACCTCAGCTTACTATGATACCCTGTAATTCTCTCGGTGAAGAACCGAGTTGAATTTAATAACCGTATTTTATAAATTCTAGTTTACCATTTCACCGAGCTGTGATGTTTCCCTCTTTCGCACTGTATTCAAAACACGAAAAGGGAACGGCCACATCCGAGTTGCCAAGTAGCCATTTCCTAAGGCTATTCGCAGCCTGTTGCCAGGTTCCGATTTTCCTCGCGCTGTCGACCTTAAAAAAAAAACTCCTCTCGTCTCACAATCGCACTTTCTCTTCTTCGTGGCTGAAGAAGCAGGAGGAAAGGATGGGAAAAAACGTCATCCTCCTTAAATGAGGAAGTCAACATCATCATAATAATCATCAGTATCGTCGTCATTATCCTGTTGGCCAGAGTAAATTACAGGGTTGCTTTTTGCTTAGTTGTTCATCATGCTCTCAAGGATAAGAAAGAGGAGAGACGGGGAAAATCAAGACGACAACAAAAACTGGATGGCGGGTTGAATGAAGGTGAGCCCACTGCGCACCCGTACGCGAGAGAGAGAGAGAGAGAGAGAGAAACTATAATTTTAGTCACTAACTGCAAAAGACTAGGCTGTACGAAGCGTCTGATAAATATGAAACTCGTAAACAACAAAGAATAAAAACCTTACTGTGCATCAAAACTATTTTTTATGCAACAATAATGTTTCATATTTTGAGGATGCAGAAACAAAACAAGGATTTGTAGTAGTTTATTATTATTAGCATTATAATTATTCAGAAGATGAACCTATCCATATGGAACCAGCCTACCAAAGGAGCCACTGACTTAAAATTTAAGCTTCCAAAGAATATTATGGTGTTCATTCGAATAGAAGTAACAGAAAGATATCAGTTATTAGAAAAACGGTGGGACAGTACATTAGCAACCACTATATATATATATATATATATATATATATATATATATATATATATATATATATATAATATTCTACACACAAGGAAACTAGTAGCAGCTACTTTCGAATATTGCTGACACAAGACAGTGCTTTCTCGTCTTCCAAACAGCAGACTAAATTTTTTCTACCAAAAACAAACGCATGTTTAGGAAAACGTGTGTGCCTCCTACCCGAAGCACGGCCAAATTCGTACAGCTTTCGACTTCCAACCCTGTCTTAGTACATGTTAACGCCATTAGTAAATGCTGATGCTGTTTCCTTATGATAAAAAAAAGTAACACGGAAAAGGGTCTCTCCGCCCCCTGCCCCCCAACCCCTTATAGAAGGCACTACTAAGGATTCATTTCCCAGACAAGAGAGAGAGAGAGAGAGAATTTCCTTCTTCCTCCTAAGCGTAGCATGAGTGGAGAGGATACGCCCTTCCACCTTTGCATTGACAAAGCAGACCTGCCTACACCTTGGGTATATTTCGTGACGTCATATCCGCCAGCCACTTTTTTTTATTTTTGTGGGACATCATGATTGAGAACTGACTTGCGCCATATCTGATTTAAGTTAAAGCTAAAATTTAAGGCGTCAAGTCAAGCACTGGGGCATTTTCGGCCAGTGAAAAGAGTGTTGGAGTGGTTAGTTAAACAGCAAGATGAAGAGATCCTAGAAGCATAGGAATAAAGATGGAAATGGGAGAAAATACCCAAAGTTGCACAGAGAAGTTCCAATGAAACGGGAAAGCGTAAAGAGAATGGAAGTAGTAGGCGCCTAGACTTGCAAGTCAGTGCACCTAGGAACGCTTTTAATGCCTACAGTTCACCACGTGAGGTGCACTGACGGCACTACCCTTACTGGGAATTTGGCACGAGTGTTCGGAGATTATTTTGTGACAATATAATAGTTTTATCAGTCCAAATTTCAAAGGAATGATAAGACTTATATTCAACGACGGCAGACACATATCTGGCTGGACTTATAAAAGTGGGAATATCACAGCCTAAGCAGTGAAGCATCAAGGGAAACTCTGTTAATCTGGGACACAGAAAAATTCTGACTAAAGACGGACAGGCAGACAATATTCAAGTACAAGGGCAGCAGGCAATACTTAAGCACCTGGGAAGCCAGGTTCAAGAGACACGTGGCAAACGTATTGGCTATGACCAGATGAGTACGATACCTCTAATGACCAGGGAGAAACGGAGGTTAATATGATACAATAAATATAAACCGACAAAGCTGCCTATCTACGACACTTACTCCTGAGTCTAGGAGCTTAGTAAAATGATATATGGTGTAGTACCCTTCACACCACACGGAAAATATCTCGGAACATCTAAATGGTTCGGTTGAGACATTGCATGGCAACTTTAGGGTACAGCCCTTACAGAAGGGAATAAAAATGCGTGTCAGTGGGTAATACAGGTTATATGTGTCCAGCTTGCGTATCTTTTATTCCTTTTCCTACTGCGATGTAATACGAAGTCTTCTTTGTGATCTGTTGTTTCTGATGTATAAAGTATGTTTGAAAATGCCTTGGCGTTAAGGCGAAAGATCTTACACCCTTCTACCTCAGACGCGATTCAAGACATCAACCATTCTGGCTGCGACCCTTAACACTTAACGACCTACCAGGTACATAATTCAATGCTAAGCTCGACAAGCGAAACCCACCCGGTAACAATTACACAACATAGACATTTTTAATCAGCTTGCGTACTTTCATCATCAGCTTACGCACTTCTGGCACACTTGCGCACTTTCCCCATAAGCTTGCGCTCTCCTGGCGTACTTTCACCATCATCTTGAGCATCCTGGCGGACTTGCGCACTTTTCCCATCGGCTTGCGCACTCCTGGCGCACTTTTCCCATCGGCTTGCGCACTCCTGGCGCACTTTTCCCATCGGCTTGCGCACTCCCGGCGCACTTTTTTTCCGCTGCTTTGGCAGAAGCGAAAGCGACTAGGAATAATCGGATTTCGAAGGATAAGCTTCTAACACCACCGATAACGGCAGGGTTTCTCTCTCTCTCTCTCTCTCTCTCTCTCTCTCTCTCTCTCTCTCTCTCTCGGACGCTGCTTCCTTCTTCCGGAATAAAATGCTGTTATTCCTGATCTCACTTCGACCACTAATATTGTCGGTACTGAATCATTATAATTAGTTCATTTCTTTCTTTTTAGTGAATTTGACTTGCTGATATATATATATATATATATAGATATATATGTATATATATTATACAAATATGTATATAGTGTGTGTACACGTTAAAGAATTAATAAATAAAAAATGAAAGTAATAAGTTATTCAACTACAAGGAGAATTGCATTATGGCACAAATTACGCACACAGAAATTATTAATGCTTCTTAAAAAAAAAAAAAAAAAAAAAAAAAAAAAAAAAAAAAAAAAGAGGTGAAAGAATTAATAAAAAATAAATAAGCAAAAACAATTAATTAAATCATCAAAATACAACGAGAATCTTATTGCAGCAGAAATAAAAAGCGAAAAGGAAATCATTCCTCTTAAAAGAATAGAAAATAAAAAAAAATTAAAGAACGAATAAATAAAAAAAATGTAATTTAATACAAATAAAACCTTTAATCCAAATATCAAAATGCAACTGAGAATTGTATCAACGCGAACAGGAATTACTGCGTCTTCAAGAAAAAAAAAATAAAATAAAAAAGAGGAAAGAATTTGAAACTAAGATGATATTTGAGCACGCCAATCCAATCTAAGGCAATCAGAGCCGAGACAACAATACCTCTTCACACTGGGTCGACTTAGCGGTTCTACAAACGGAAGGGAAGGCCTTCACTCTTGCTCTACTGTAACACCGACGACCCATGCCCCACCCAGCCCCCTCTTACCGCCCCAACCCCGCCTCTGTAGAAGGGGGTCTTCCTCTTTGGCCAAGGTGTAAATGGATGCCAATAGTGGAGCTGGAATTCTGTTTTTGCTTTGCTGGAATTCGTCTTTATCATATCTGATTGTATATATTCATTTAACGGCGCACATGTTTTAATATATCTTTATAGGTGGTGATCCATATTTCTTGATGGTTTTTTCTTTTCTTTTAATAACATTTTTTATTATTTGCACGTTGCAAGCTATAAGATATGATATAATATATATAATATATACTATAATAATATATATATATATATATATATATAATAATATATATAATTGTATTGTATATCTATATATATATATATTTATGTATATATATATATATAAAACATAAATATACATATATATATATATATATCTATAATTGTATAATCAAAAGCAAAAATAAGCAAAAATCAATGGCACATTATTCCTCCTCCTCCATAATAATAATAATAATAATAATAATTAAGTGTCCAGTGTGGCACTGATTTCATGCATGCATACCTGAGAGGGGGCGTGCACGAAACAAGGAAAAATTGTGTTTTTCATACGAAATACACCTTTGAAGATTTGATAACAAGAGATAGAACCAAATGATTCTCCTGTGTGAATTACTTGAGAGAGAGAGAGAGAGAGAGAGAGAGAGAGAGAGAGAGAGAGAGAGAGAGAGAGAGAGAGAGAGAAATTGTTCTCCTTTTGTCGAAGTAACTTCAATTAATGAGGGGAATTACGACTGAAAAGAAAGAGATATCAGAGAGATGATATTGATACGAGAGAAAGAGAATAGAGAGAGAGAGAGAGGAGATGAGATGAAGTCGAGAGAGGAGAGAGAGGAATTAATTATCTCTCTTGCCGATAGTAGCTCCAACTACTAATGAGCTCAATATAAAAGAATGCAATTCAGGGTATACAACAAAGACACCTGCGCAATATATCGTCCCGAGGCAAAGTACAAATAACGAAGATGATAAGCACAATTAATTTTAGCGGGCTATAATAATCATTACGCAACAAAAACGCATCACGAAACAAATTTACACGAGTTAAAATTGGTCATACACATACATAGTATACTATATGTTATGCTAGAAACAAATCGGCACTACAACATATATAAATATGTAAATATATACATATAGGTACACATTTTTTATAAATATATGTATACACATATACAGTACATTTATGTGATGCGTTGTAAGCTCGCTCTCTCTCTCTCTCTCGCTCTCTCTCTCTCTCTCTCTCTCTCTCTCTCTCTCTCTCTAATTATATATATATATATATATATATATATATATATATAATATAATTATGATATATATATATATATATAAATATTATATACATATGCACACACACATTATATAACACACTATACAAAGACACATCTGAAGGCATCCTACTGAGCATACGGTGCGCGAAAAAATCTCGAGTATTTGGCAAACATTTATACTCAAGACACTTTTTTTCTTTTCTTTTCTTTTCTTGTACTTTTAAACCTCGACAATACTTTGCTATCACTGCAACCTCACCTGCTGGCATTGACCTGGATTCCTCCAGCTGCAGTCTGTCTGGTCAAGTGTTGCATAGCACCGATGCTATGTTTGTTTTTTTACTCTCTCTCTCAAGGAGGTACCGTTAAGAATGAATGATTATAGCGTAGAAGAGGATGATCGTATTATACTACATGCGTAGAGGCATGAGTAAAAATACAACGTAGACAGTGATACTACACGCCGAATAAATAAATGTTATAAGGGGACCCACACATTCACTTATCACAATTGTTTGTGCGCACTAGCTTTTGAAATAAATATTATAAAATAAATTATAATATTACATTATATCTATATAATATATATTTATTATATATTAGATATATATATACAATATCTATATAATATATATATATATATGAGACATTTCATACGTACTATACACGATTTGAAATCATATATATATTGAAATATAAATATGACATATTTCATGGTTACCTCTGCGAGGTCCTCCCGGTATGAGGTACAATAAATTTCGACGGGGCAATAAACACAACAAGTGCAAACATTCGACCACCCCCCCCCCCCCCGCCCCCCCACCCCCCCCCTTCGTCCGGTTCGAGAATTGAGAGAGAGAGAGAGAGAGAGAGAGAGAGAGAGGAGAGAGAGAGAGAGAGAGAGAGACAAATAAGGCACAAAGTAAAACTTCCTTTATGAAGAGAGAGAGAGAGAGAGAGAGATAGAGCAGAAGCTATAGATAAAAGAAGAGAGTCATGCCATTCAATTCCGGCGAAATGGGCTACCAAGGCCTCCGCATCCAATGTCCCAATCAACCAATCACTCAATCCAATCATTCAATGAAGGTCCCGAGTGAAATGTGAGCTCCCACAATGCACCTTCCACGAGATCGTTCAATGGACTTCGAATCAGGACTCAAAAGCGTCTCCCACAGCCCGGTCGGGTGACCTCTTGACAGCGGCCAGATATGAAGAAACCGAATGGTTTATTGTGCGATTTCTTTCTGTGCCGTTGAGACCATTTTAAATTGGTGTCCGTGTTCGAAAATCCTGAAAATTTCGTGATCATTTGTAAACCATTCCATCCATACTATCTGGCTGGGGTAGTTAATGGGTGAATGCCCATCAAGACAGATTTCTCAAAATAGTCAGCTATTAAGCTTTTACGTTAATACCAAAAAATGAAATGAAATTAGGCTTTGCTCTGCTTGAAGACTGACACTGCCCAAGAACACTAGAATTGGAACGGGAATATAAAATTCATTCCCAAAGGCCAAGCGCTGGGACCCATGAAGTCAGTCAGCGTTGCCAAAAAATAAAAAAAAAAAAAAAAAAAAAAAAAAAAAAAAAAAGTTGTTGACATCATCGTCATGAGATGGTGGAAAGTAAGATGGAAGAAAGAGAATATGAAAGGAGGTACAGAAAAAGAATGAACGAGGTTTGCAAGTGGGGACGGAAGGACGATCTGAAAAGAACCTTTACAATGCCTACAGTGCACAGCGTGAGGTGCACTGACGGTATACCCCCTTAAGAGGAAGGATACTTGAAGATTAGAAGCCGTTAGATCCTCTGATTTCATAGCTGCCTAAAATACGCTAAACAAAAAAGGAATAAAAAAATTGCATATTGAAGATACAAAATGCTATTTACGACATACCGACATAACCGGATATTGATAAAAATCAAAATGACACCTGATGTAATATACTAATGAGATCAAAGCATACTTAACTAAACCATAAACCAATAACAAAAATCAGTGACACCTGATAAAAACAAAATATAATCTAAGAAAATTAGACAAATTAAATACAATTTCTGCTTTGTTTCCAAGTCTTTGCTTATCCAACTTGGAAAAACAACAGATTACAGCCTATCTACAACTACTACTACTACTACTACTACTATTATTCAGGAGATGAACCCTATTCTATTCATATGGAACCAGCCCACCAAAGGGGCCACAGACATGAAAAATTCAAGGCTTTCAAAGAATATAGTGTTCGTCAGGCAGTAAGAGAATTAGGCAAAAGGGTATTACAGAAACAGATCTCACTAAGAAAAACTAAATCATTAAATTAAAAACGATGAAAACTTATTAAAATGCCAGGAAAATGACATTACGGTAGTAATGCATTACAAGATTAGCAAGACGCAAAGAGTGTCTCGTAGAGAGCATTACGTAATCATATGACCAATTAAACTTGCAGATTGAGCAACAGTTCCTGCTGCCCACCTGTGTTGTACTGAAGTTTGTTTTTTTTTCTTCACAGCCGAGTGCTTGCTTGCAGGAACTTGATACGAGATAGCATGCCGTGTTTTTAAGTTTCCTGTAGGTCCAGGGCTTTGTGTCAACTTCCAGACCAACAGAGAGAGAGAGAGAGAGAGAGAGAGAGAGAGAGAGAGAGAGAGAGAGAGAGAGAGAGAGAGAGAGAGAGAGAGAATTCATAATTGTTATTAAATAATAAAATGACATTCTTCCATATTTGATAATAAGAAAAATGTACAAAATAAAAATTGAATGGAAACCTAAAAATAAAATAAAATTCGAATAATAGAAATTTGAAGGAAATCTAGAAAAAATATAACAACAACAAGAAACCAAACCTCGGTAACAAAAAAAAAAAAAAACACATATAAATTAAAAAAAACTAAGAAATAAAACCCAACAAAAAGATGTAAAAAAAAGTTGATGGAATACAGGTTAAAAAAAAAATAAATCAATAAAAAAGATGACCTTCAGGAACAGAAACGTGTCCAATCAATCCTAAATCCTTTTTCATCATGATGACTTTAGATTTTGTTAGGTTTTGGAAATTAGTGTTTCAAAATGAATCTATTTTTTACATTTTTCACCTTAAGGTCTTTGTCTTCTCTTAAACAGAATCTCTGTCATCTCTTCAAAGAAGAATGCTTTTGCCTCCTTCTCGTCTTTGTCAACTCTTCAAAAGAAGGTTTTTTGACTTCTCGTAAAAAGAATTAACACTTTTGTCTGCCTTTGAGAAGATCCTTGTTTTCACTTTGAGAAAAAAAAATCGTCCTCTAAAAAGAAAAAATTAGTCCTTCTTTTAAGAAATAAAGTTTTTGTCCTCTTATCAAAAAAAAAGGTTTTGTCTTCCTTTTAAAGGGAATGTTTTTTTTTTCTTACATTAAAAATGAAAATAATTTTGGCCTTCGAGTTAAAAAAAAAAAAAAAAAAAAAAAAAAAAAAAGTTTGTCATCTAGTAGAATTAATTTTGTCTTCTTTTTTAGTACAAATTTTTTCCCTTATGGGCAGAGTCTATCGCAACAACACCCCCGCCGCAAACCCAGAGGATTACGTCCTGCCATTTTTGCGTTCCATCGGTTCTGGGCAAGAGATGGTCCTCTACATACAAAAAAAAAAAAAAAAAAAAAAAAAAAAAAAAAAAAAAAAAAAAAAAAAAAAAAAAAAAAAAAAAAAAAAAAAAAAAAAAGTGGCTTAGAAGCTGATGGGTATGCTGACCTTATTCCCATCCACTACTACGCTTTGGAATTCTCTCTATGATTCCGTCCTCCTGATCTATACAAATTCCTACA